>NW_027253216.1:0-300000 GCF_044704955.1 Pristiophorus japonicus
TCAGTACTGAGGGGAGCAGCGCACTGTCGGAGAAGGAGGCAGTACGGGGAGCGCTGCAACTGTCGGAGGGGCAGTACTGAGGGAGCGCTGCACTGTCGGAGGGGCAGTACTGAGGGAGCGTCGCACTGTCGGAGGGGCAGTACTGAGGGAATGCTGCACTGTCGGAGGGGCAGTACTGAGGGAGTGCCACACTCTGTCGGAGGGCAGTACTGAGGGAGTGCCGCACTGTCGGAGGGGCAGTACTGAGGGAATGCTGCACTGTGAGGGGCAGTAACTGGAGGAGTGCCGCATTGTCGGAGGGCAGTACTGAGGGAGTGCCGCACTGTCGGGAGGGGCAGTAATGAGGGAGTGCAGCACTGGCGAGGGCAGTTACTGAGGGAGTGCAGCATATGGTAGGAGGGGCAGTAATGAGGGAGTGCAGCACTGTCGGAAGGGGCAGTACTGAGGGAGAGCTGCACTGTCGGAGGGCATCACTGAGGGATTTCTGCACTGTCAGAGGGGCAGTTCTGAGGGGAGCACCACACTGTTGGTGGGTCAGTACTGAGGGAACGCTGCACTGTGGAGGGGCGGTACTGAGGGAGCGCCACACTGTCGGAGGGGCAGTACTGAGGGAGCAAGGTCAGTACAGAGGGAGTGCGGCACTGTCAGAGGGGCAGTACTGAGGGAACGCAGCACTGTCGGAGGGGCAGTACTGAGGGAGCGCCGCACTGTCGGAGGGGCAGGACTGAGGGAGTGCTGCACTGTCGGAAGGGCAATACTGGGGGAGTGCTGCACTGTCGGAAGGGCAATACTGAGGAGTGCTGCACTGTCGGAGGGTCAGTACTGAGGGAGCAGCGCACTGTCGGAAGAGGCAGTACTGAGGGAGTGCTGCACTGTCGGAGGGGCAGTACTGAGGGAGCGCTGCACTGTCGGAGGGTCAGTACTGAGGGAGCAGCGCACTGTCGGAGAGGCAGTACTGAGGGAGTGCTGCACTGTCGGAGGGGCAGTACTGAGGGAGCGGCGCACTGTCGGAGGGGCAGTACTGAGGGAGCGGCGCATGTCGGAGAGGCAGTACTGAGGGAGTGCTGCACTGTCGGAGGGGCAGTACTGAGGGAGCGCCGCCACTGTCGGAGGAGCAGTACTGAGGGAGCGATGCATTATCGGATGGGCAGTACTGAGGGAGCGCCGCAATGTCGGAGGGGCAGTACTGAGGGAGCAAGATCAGTACTGAGGGAGTGCCGCACTGTCGGAGGGGCAGTACTGAGGGAGCGCCGCACTGTCTGAGGGGCAGTACTGAGGGTGTGCCGCACTGTCGGAGTGGCAGTACTGAGGGAGCGCCGCACTGTCGGGGGGGCAGTACTGAGGGAGCGCCGCACTGTCGGAGGGGCAGTACTGAGGAGCCCCGCACTGTCGGAGGGGCAATACTGAGAAGGCGCCGCACTGTCAGAGGGGCAGTACTGAGGGAGCGCTGCACTGTCGGAGGGGCAGTACTGAGGGAGTGCCGCACTGTCGGAGGGCAGTACTGAGGGAGCGATGCAGTATCGGAGGGGCAGTACTGAGGGAGCGCCGCAATGTCGGAGGGGCAGTACTGATGGAGCAAGGTCAGTACTGAGGGAGCGGCGCACTATCGGAGGGGCAGTACTGAGGGAGCGCCGCACTTTCGGAAGGCAGTACTGAGGGAGTGCAGCACTGTCGGAGGGACAGAACTGAGGGAGTGCCGTACTGTCGGAGGGGCAGTACTGAGGGAGGCCCTCACTGTCGGAAGGCAGTACTGAGGGAGCGCCGCACTGTCGGAGGGGCAGTTCTGAGGGAGCGCCACACTGCTCGGGAGGGGCAGTACTGAGGGAACGCAGCACTGTCGGAGGGGCAGTACTGAGGGAGTGCGCACTGTCGGAGGGGCAGTACTGAGGCAATGCTGCACTGTCGGAGGGCAGTACTGAGGGAGCACCGCACTGTTGGAGGGGCAGCACTGAGGGAGCAGCGCACTGTTGGAGGGGCGGTACTGAGAGATTGCGCCACTGACGGAGGGGCAGTACTGAGGGAGCGCTGCACTGTCGGAGGGTCAGGAGTGAGGGAGCACCGCACTTTCGGAGGGGCAGTACTGAGGGAGAGCTGCACTGTCGGAGGGGCATCACTGAGGGATTTCTGCACTGTCAGAGGGGCAGTTCTGAGGGAGCACCACACTGTTGGTGGGTCAGTACTGAGGGAACACTGCACGGTCGGAGGGCAGTACTGAGGGAGTGCTGCACTGTCGGAGGGGCAGTACTGAGGGAGTGCGGCACTGTCGGAGGGGCAGTACTGAGGGAACGCAGCACTGTCAGAGGGGCAGTACTGAGGGAGCGCCGCACTGTCGGAGGGGCAGTACTGAGGAGCAAGGTCAGTACTGAGGGAGTGCGGCACTGTCAGAGGGCAGTACTGAGGGAGTGCCGCACTGTCGGGAGGGGCAGTACTGAGGGAACGCAGGCACTGTCGGAGGGCAGTACTGAGGGAGCGCCGCACTGTGGAGGGGCAGTACTGAGGGAGTGCCGCACTGTCGGAGGGGCACACTGAGGGAGCACCGCACTCTCGGAGCGGTAGTACTGAGCGAGAGGCGCACTGTCGGAGGGGCAATTACTGAGGAGCGCTGCACTGTCGGAGGGTCAGTACTGAGGGAGCAGCGCACTGTCGGGAGGCAGTACTGAGGGAGTGCTGCACTGTCGGAGGGGCAGTACTGAGGGAGCGTCGCACTGTCGGAGGGGCAGTACTGAGGGAGTGCCGCACTGTCGGAGGGGCAGTACTGAGGGAATGCTGCACTGTCGGAGGGGCAGTACTGAGGGAGTGCCGCATTGTCGGAGGGGCAGTACTGAGGGAGTGCCGCACTGTCTGAGGGGCAGTAATGAGGGAGTGCAGCACAGTCGGAGAGGGGCAGTACTGCGGGAGCAGCGCACTTTCGGAGGGCAGTACTGAGGGAGCGCTGCACTGTCGGAGGGGCATTACTGAGGGAGCGCCGCACTGTCGGAGGGGCGGTACTGAGAGAATGCCGCACTCTCGGAGGGGCATTACTGAGGGAGTGCCGCACTGTCGGAGGGGCAGTACTGAGGGAGCAGCGCACTTTCGGAGGGGCAGTACTGAGGGAGAGCTGCACTGTCGGAGGGGCATCACTGAGGGATTTCTGCACTGTCAGAGGGGCAGTTCTGAGGGAGCACCACAACTGTTGGTGGGTCAGTACTGAGGGAAACACTGCACGGTCGGAGGGGCAGTACTGAGGGAGCGCCGCACTGTCGGAGGGGCGGTACTGAGGGAGCGCCGCACTGGCGGAGGGGCAGTCTGAGGGAGCAGGTCAGTACTGAGGGAGTGCGGCACTGTCAGAGGGGCAGTACTGAGGGAACGCAGCACTGTCGGAGGGGCAGTACTGAGGGAGCGCCGCACTGTCGGAGGGGCAGTACTGAGGGAGCGCTGCACTGTCGGAGGGGCAGTACTGAGGGAGTGCCACACTGTCGGAAGGGCAATACTGGGGGAGTGCTGCACTGTCGGAAGGGCAGTACTGAGGGAGTGCTGCACTGTCGGAGGGGCAGTACTGAGGGAGCAGCGCAGTGTCGGAGGGGCAGTACTGAGGGAGCGCTGCACTGTCGGAGGGGCAGTACTGAGGGAGTGCCACACTGTCGGAGGGGCAATACTGAGGGAGCGATGCATTATCGGATGGGCAGTACTGAGGGAGCGCCGCAATGTCGGAGGGGCAGTACTGAGGGAGTGCCGCACTGTCGGAGGGTCAGTAATGAGGGAGCGCCGCACTGTCGGAGGGGCAGTACTGAGGGAGTCCCGCACTGTCGGAGCGGCAGTACTGAGGGAGCGCCGCACTGTCGGAGGGGCGGTACTGAGGGAATGCCGCACTGTCGGAGGGGCATTACTGAGGGAGTGCTGCACTGTCGGAGGGTCAGTACTGAGGGAGTGCCGCACTGTCGGAGGGTCAGTACTGAGGGAGCAGCGCACTGTCGGAGAGGCAGTACTGAGGGAGTGCTGCACTGTCGGAGGTGCAGTACTGAGGGAGTGCCGCATTGTCGGAGGGGCAGTACTGAGGGAGCGCCGCATTGTCGGAGGGGCAGTACTGAGGGAGCGCCGCACTGTCGGAGGAGCAGTACTGAGGGAGTGCCGCACTGTCGGAGGGGCAGTACTGAGGGAGCGCCGCACTGTCGGAGGGGCAGTACTGAGGGAGTGCCGCACTGTCGGAGGGGCAATACTGAGGGAGTGCCGCACTGTCGGAGGGGCAGTACTGAGGGAGTGCCGCACTGTCGGAGGGGCAATACTGAGGGAGTGTCGCACTGTCGGAGGGGCAGTACTGAGGGAGTGCCGCACTGTCGGAGGGGCAGTACTGAGGGAGCGATGCATTATCGGATGGGCAGTACTGAGGGAGCGCCGCAATGTCGGAGGGGCAGTACTGAGGGAGCAAGATCAGTACTGAGGGAGTGCCGCACTGTCGGAGGGGCAGTACTGAGGGAACGCAGCACTGTCGGAGGGTCAGTAATGAGGGAGCGCCGCACTGTCGGAGGGGCAGTACTGAGGGAGTGCCGCACTGTCGGAGGGGCAGTACTGAGGGAACGCAGCACTGTCGGAGGGGCAGTACTGAGGGAGCGCCGCACTGTCGGAGGGGCATTACTGAGGGAGTGCCGCACTGTCGGAGGGGCAACACTGAGGGAGCACCGCACTCTCGGAGGGGCAGTACAGAGGGAGCGCTGCACTGTCGGAGGGGCATTACTGAGGGAGCGCCGCACTGTCGGAGGGGCGGTACTGAGAGAATGCTGCACTGTCGGAGGGGCATTACTGAGGGAGTGCCGCACTGTTGGAGGGGCCGTACTGAGGGAGCACCGCACTCTCGGAGCGGTAGTACTGAGCGAGAGGCGCACTGTCGGAGGGGCAATACTGAGGGAGCGCTGCACTGTCGGAGGGTCAGTACTGAGGGAGCAGCGCACTGTCGAAGAGGCAGTACTGAGGGAGTGCTGCACTGTCGGAGGGGCAGTACTGAGGGAGCGTCGCACTGTCGGAGGGGCAGTACTGAGGGAGTGCCGCACTGTCGGAGGGGCAGTACTGAGGGAATGCTGCACTGTCGGAGGGGCAGTACTGAGGGAGTGCCGCATTGTCGGAGGGGCAGTACTGATGGAGTGCCGCACTGTCGGAGGGGCAGTAATGAGGGAGTGCAGCACAGTCGGAGGGGCAGTACTGAGGGAGCAGCGCACTTTCGGAGGGGCAGTACTGAGGGAGCGCTGCACTGTCGGAGGGGCATTACTGAGGGAGTGCCGCACTGTTGGAGGGGCCGTACTGAGGGAGCACCGCACTCTCGGAGCGGTAGTACTGAGCGAGAGGCGCACTGTCGGAGGGGCAATACTGAGGGAGCGCTGCACTGTCGGAGGGGCAGTACTGAGGGAGTGCCGCACTGTCGGAGGGTCAGGAGTGAGGGAGCACCGCACTTTCGGAGGGGCAGTACTGAGGGAGAGCTGCACTGTCGGAGGGGCATCACTGAGGGATTTCTGCACTGTCAGAGGGGCAGTTCTGAGGGAGCACCACACTGTTGGTGGGTCAGTACTGAGGGAACACTGCACGGTCGGAGGGGCAGTACTGAGGGAGTGCTGCACTGTCGGAGGGGCAGTACTGAGGGAGTGCGGCACTGTCGGAGGGGCAGTACTGAGGGAACGCAGCACTGTCAGAGGGGCAGTACTGAGGGAGCGCCGCACTGTCGGAGGGGCAGTACTGAGGGAGCAAGGTCAGTACTGAGGGAGTGCGGCACTGTCAGAGGGGCAGTACTGAGGGAGTGCCGCACTGTCGGAGGGGCAGTACTGAGGGAACGCAGCACTGTCGGAGGGGCAGTACTGAGGGAGCGCCGCACTGTCGGAGGGGCAGTACTGAGGGAGTGCCGCACTGTCGGAGGGGCAACACTGAGGGAGCACCGCACTCTCGGAGGGGCAGTACAGAGGGAGCGCTGCACTGTCGGAGGGGCATTACTGAGGGAGCGCCGCACTGTCGGAGGGGCGGTACTGAGAGAATGCTGCACTGTCGGAGGGGCATTACTGAGGGAGTGCCGCACTGTTGGAGGGGCCGTACTGAGGGAGCACCGCACTCTCGGAGCGGTAGTACTGAGCGAGAGGCGCACTGTCGGAGGGGCAATACTGAGGGAGCGCTGCACTGTCGGAGGGTCAGTACTGAGGGAGCAGCGCACTGTCGGAGAGGCAGTACTGAGGGAGTGCTGCACTGTCGGAGGGGCAGTACTGAGGGAGCGTCGCACTGTCGGAGGGGCAGTACTGAGGGAGTGCCGCACTGTCGGAGGGGCAGTACTGAGGGAATGCTGCACTGTCGGAGGGGCAGTACTGAGGGAGTGCCGCATTGTCGGAGGGGCAGTACTGAGGGAGTGCCGCACTGTCGGAGGGGCAGTAATGAGGGAGTGCAGCACAGTCGGAGGGGCAGTACTGAGGGAGCAGCGCACTTTCGGAGGGGCAGTACTGAGGGAGCGCTGCACTGTCGGAGGGGCATTACTGAGGGAGCGCCGCACTGTCGGAGGGGCGGTACTGAGAGAATGCCGCACTCTCGGAGGGGCATTACTGAGGGAGTGCCGCACTGTCGGAGGGGCAGTACTGAGGGAGCAGCGCACTTTCGGAGGGGCAGTACTGAGGGAGAGCTGCACTGTCGGAGGGGCATCACTGAGGGATTTCTGCACTGTCAGAGGGGCAGTTCTGAGGGAGCACCACACTGTTGGTGGGTCAGTACTGAGGGAACGCTGCACTGTCGGAGGGGCAGTACTGAGGGAGCGCCGCACTGTCGGAGGGGCGGTACTGAGGGAGCGCCGCACTGTCGGAGGGGCAGTACTGAGGGAGCAAGGTCAGTACTGAGGGAGTGCGGCACTGTCAGAGGGGCAGTACTGAGGGAACGCAGCACTGTCGGAGGGGCAGTACTGAGGGAGCGCCGCACTGTCGGAGGGGCAGTACTGAGGGAGCGCTGCACTGTCGGAGGGGCAATACTGGGGGAGTGCTGCACTGTCGGAAGGGCAGTACTGAGGGAGTGCTGCACTGTCGGAGGGGCAGTACTGAGGGAGCAGCGCAGTGTCGGAGGGGCAGTACTGAGGGAGCGCTGCACTGTCGGAGGGGCAGTACTGAGGGAGTGCCACACTGTCGGAGGGGCAATACTGAGGGAGCGATGCATTATCGGATGGGCAGTACTGAGGGAGCGCCGCAATGTCGGAGGGGCAGTACTGAGGGAGTGCCGCACTGTCGGAGGGTCAGTAATGAGGGAGCGCCGCACTGTCGGAGGGGCAGTACTGAGGGAGTCCCGCACTGTCGGAGCGGCAGTACTGAGGGAGCGCCGCACTGTCGGAGGGGCGGTACTGAGGGAATGCCGCACTGTCGGAGGGGCATTACTGAGGGAGTGCTGCACTGTCGGAGGGTCAGTACTGAGGGAGTGCCGCACTGTCGGAGGGTCAGTACTGAGGGAGCAGCGCACTGTCGGAGAGGCAGTACTGAGGGAGTGCTGCACTGTCGGAGGTGCAGTACTGAGGGAGTGCCGCATTGTCGGAGGGGCAGTACTGAGGGAGCGCCGCATTGTCGGAGGGGCAGTACTGAGGGAGCGCCGCACTGTCGGAGGAGCAGTACTGAGGGAGTGCCGCACTGTCGGAGGGGCAGTACTGAGGGAGCGCCGCACTGTCGGAGGGGCAGTACTGAGGGAGTGCCGCACTGTCGGAGGGGCAATACTGAGGGAGTGCCGCACTGTCGGAGGGGCAGTACTGAGGGAGTGCCGCACTGTCGGAGGGGCAATACTGAGGGAGTGTCGCACTGTCGGAGGGGCAGTACTGAGGGAGTGCCGCACTGTCGGAGGGGCAGTACTGAGGGAGCGATGCATTATCGGATGGGCAGTACTGAGGGAGCGCCGCAATGTCGGAGGGGCAGTACTGAGGGAGCAAGATCAGTACTGAGGGAGTGCCGCACTGTCGGAGGGGCAGTACTGAGGGAACGCAGCACTGTCGGAGGGTCAGTAATGAGGGAGCGCCGCACTGTCGGAGGGGCAGTACTGAGGGAGTGCCGCACTGTCGGAGGGGCAGTACTGAGGGAACGCAGCACTGTCGGAGGGGCAGTACTGAGGGAGCGCCGCACTGTCGGAGGGGCATTACTGAGGGAGTGCCGCACTGTCGGAGGGGCAACACTGAGGGAGCACCGCACTCTCGGAGGGGCAGTACAGAGGGAGCGCTGCACTGTCGGAGGGGCATTACTGAGGGAGCGCCGCACTGTCGGAGGGGCGGTACTGAGAGAATGCTGCACTGTCGGAGGGGCATTACTGAGGGAGTGCCGCACTGTTGGAGGGGCCGTACTGAGGGAGCACCGCACTCTCGGAGCGGTAGTACTGAGCGAGAGGCGCACTGTCGGAGGGGCAATACTGAGGGAGCGCTGCACTGTCGGAGGGTCAGTACTGAGGGAGCAGCGCACTGTCGAAGAGGCAGTACTGAGGGAGTGCTGCACTGTCGGAGGGGCAGTACTGAGGGAGCGTCGCACTGTCGGAGGGGCAGTACTGAGGGAGTGCCGCACTGTCGGAGGGGCAGTACTGAGGGAATGCTGCACTGTCGGAGGGGCAGTACTGAGGGAGTGCCGCATTGTCGGAGGGGCAGTACTGAGGGAGTGCCGCACTGTCGGAGGGGCAGTAATGAGGGAGTGCAGCACAGTCGGAGGGGCAGTACTGAGGGAGCAGCGCACTTTCGGAGGGGCAGTACTGAGGGAGCGCTGCACTGTCGGAGGGGCATTACTGAGGGAGTGCCGCACTGTTGGAGGGGCCGTACTGAGGGAGCACCGCACTCTCGGAGCGGTAGTACTGAGCGAGAGGCGCACTGTCGGAGGGGCAATACTGAGGGAGCGCTGCACTGTCGGAGGGGCAGTACTGAGGGAGTGCCGCACTGTCGGAGGGGCAATACTGAGGGAGTGTCGCACTGTCGGAGGGGCAGTACTGAGGGAGTGCCGCACTGTCGGAGGGGCAGTACTGAGGGAGCGATGCATTATCGGATGGGCAGTACTGAGGGAGCGCCGCAATGTCGGAGGGGCAGTACTGAGGGAGCAAGATCAGTACTGAGGGAGTGCCGCACTGTCGGAGGGGCAGTACTGAGGGAACGCAGCACTGTCGGAGGGTCAGTAATGAGGGAGCGCCGCACTGTCGGAGGGGCAGTACTGAGGGAGTGCCGCACTGTCGGAGGGGCAGTACTGAGGGAACGCAGCACTGTCGGAGGGGCAGTACTGAGGGAGCGCCGCACTGTCGGAGGGGCAGTACTGAGGGAGTGCCGCACTGTCGGAGGGGCAACACTGAGGGAGCACCGCACTCTCGGAGGGGCAGTACAGAGGGAGCGCTGCACTGTCGGAGGGGCATTACTGAGGGAGCGCCGCACTGTCGGAGGGGCGGTACTGAGAGAATGCTGCACTGTCGGAGGGGCATTACTGAGGGAGTGCCGCACTGTTGGAGGGGCCGTACTGAGGGAGCACCGCACTCTCGGAGCGGTAGTACTGAGCGAGAGGCGCACTGTCGGAGGGGCAATACTGAGGGAGCGCTGCACTGTCGGAGGGTCAGTACTGAGGGAGCAGCGCACTGTCGAAGAGGCAGTACTGAGGGAGTGCTGCACTGTCGGAGGGGCAGTACTGAGGGAGCGTCGCACTGTCGGAAGGGCAGTACTGAGGGAGTGCCGCACTGTCGGAGGGGCAGTACTGAGGGAATGCTGCACTGTCGGAGGGGCAGTACTGAGGGAGTGCCGCATTGTCGGAGGGGCAGTACTGAGGGAGTGCCGCACTGTCGGAGGGGCAGTAATGAGGGAGTGCAGCACAGTCGGAGGGGCAGTACTGAGGGAGCAGCGCACTTTCGGAGGGGCAGTACTGAGGGAGCGCTGCACTGTCGGAGGGGCATTACTGAGGGAGTGCCGCACTGTTGGAGGGGCCGTACTGAGGGAGCACCGCACTCTCGGAGCGGTAGTACTGAGCGAGAGGCGCACTGTCGGAGGGGCAATACTGAGGGAGCGCTGCACTGTCGGAGGGTCAGTACTGAGGGAGCAGCGCACTGTCGGAGAGGCAGTACTGAGGGAGTGCTGCACTGTCGGAGGGGCAGTACTGAGGGAGCGTCGCACTGTCGGAGGGGCAGTACTGAGGGAGTGCCGCACTGTCGGAGGGGCAGTACTGAGGGAATGCTGCACTGTCGGAGGGGCAGTACTGAGGGAGTGCCGCATTGTCGGAGGGGCAGTACTGAGGGAGTGCCGCACTGTCGGAGGGGCAGTAATGAGGGAGTGCAGCACTGTCGGAGGGGCAGTACTGAGGGAGCAGCGCACTTTCGGAGGGGCATTACTGAGGGAGCGCTGCACTGTCGGAGGGGCATTACTGAGGGAGCGCCGCACTGTCGGAGGGGCGGTACTGAGAGAATGCCGCACTCTCGGAGGGGCATTACTGAGGGAGTGCCGCACTGTCGGAGGGGCAGTACTGAGGGAGCAGCGCACTTTCGGAGGGGCAGTACTGAGGGAGAGCTGCACTGTCGGAGGGGCATCACTGAGGGATTTCTGCACTGTCAGAGGGGCAGTTCTGAGGGAGCACCACACTGTTGGTGGGTCAGTACTGAGGGAACGCTGCACTGTCGGAGGGGCGGTACTGAGGGAGTGCCGCACTTCCAGAGGGGCAGTAGTGAGGGAGCGCCGCACTGTCGGAGGGGCGGTACTGAGGGAGCGCCGCACTGTCGGAGGGGCAGTACTGAGGGAGCAAGGTCAGTACTGAGGGAGTGCGGCACTGTCAGAGGGGCAGTACTGAGGGAACGCAGCACTGTCGGAGGGGCAGTACTGAGGGAGCGCTGCACTGTCGGAGGGGCAGTACTGAGGGAGCGCTGCACTGTCGGAGGGGCAGTACTGAGGGAGCGCTGCACTGTCGGAGGGGCAGTACTGAGGGAGTGCCACACTGTCGGAAGGGCAATACTGGGGGAGTGCTGCACTGTCGGAAGGGCAGTACTGAGGGACTGCTGCACTGTCGGAGGGGCAGTACTGAGGGAGCAGCGCAGTGTCGGAGGGGCAGTACTGAGGGAGCGCTGCACTGTCGGAGGGGCAGTACTGAGGGAGTGCCACACTGTCGGAGGGGCAATACTGAGGGAGCGATGCATTATCGGATGGGCAGTACTGAGGGAGCGCCGCAATGTCGGAGGGGCAGTACTGAGGGAGTGCCGCACTGTCGGAGGGTCAGTAATGAGGGAGCGCCGCACTGTCGGAGGGGCAGTACTGAGGGAGTCCCGCACTGTCGGAGCGGCAGTACTGAGGGAGCGCCGCACTGTCGGAGGGGCGGTACTGAGGGAATGCCGCACTGTCGGAGGGGCATTACTGAGGGAGTGCTGCACTGTCGGAGGGTCAGTACTGAGGGAGTGCCGCACTGTCGGAGGGTCAGTACTGAGGGAGCGGCGCACTGTCGGAGAGGCAGTACTGAGGGAGTGCTGCACTGTCGGAGGTGCAGTACTGAGGGAGTGCCGCATTGTCGGAGGGGCAGTACTGAGGGAGCGCCGCATTGTCGGAGGGGCAGTACTGAGGGAGCGCCGCACTGTCGGAGGAGCAGTACTGAGGGAGTGCCGCACTGTCGGAGGGGCAGTACTGAGGGAGCGCCGCACTGTCGGAGGGGCAGTACTGAGGGAGCGCCGCACTGTCGGAGGGGCAATACTGAGGGAGTGCCGCACTGTCGGAGGGGCAGTACTGAGGGAGTGCCGCACTGTCGGAGGGGCAATACTGAGGGAGTGTCGCACTGTCGGAGGGGCAGTACTGAGGGAGTGCCGCACTGTCGGAGGGGCAGTACTGAGGGAGTGCCGCACTGTCTGAGGGGCAGTACTGAGGGAGTGCTGCACTGTCGGAGGGGCAGTACTGAGGGAGCGCTGCACTGTCGGAGGGTCAGTACTGAGGGAGCAGCGCACTGTCGGAGAGGCAGTACTGAGGGAGTGCTGCACTGTCGGAGGGGCAGTACTGAGGGAGCGCTGCACTGTCGGAGGGTCAGTACTGAGGGAGCAGCGCACTGTCGGAGAGGCAGTACTGAGGGAGTGCTGCACTGTCGGAGGGGCAGTACTGAGGGAGCGGCGCACTGTCGGAGGGGCAGTACTGAGGGAGCGCCGCACTGTCGGAGGAGCAGTACTGAGGGAGCGATGCATTATCGGATGGGCAGTACTGAGGGAGCGCCGCAATGTCGGAGGGGCAGTACTGAGGGAGCAAGATCAGTACTGAGGGAGTGCCGCACTGTCGGAGGGGCAGTACTGAGGGAACGCAGCACTGTCGGAGGGTCAGTAATGAGGGAGCGCCGCACTGTCGGAGGGGCAGTACTGAGGGAGTCCTGCACTGTCGGAGGGGCAGTACTGAGGGAGCGCCGCACTGTCGGAAGGGCGGTACTGAGGGAATGCTGCACTGTCGGAGGGGCAGTACTGAGGGAGCGCCGCACTGTCGGAGGGGCAGTACTGAGGGAGCGCCGCACTGTCGGAGGGGCAGTACTGAGGGAGTGCCGCACTGTCGGAGGGGCAGTACTGAGGGACTGCCGCACTGTCGGAGGGGCAGTACTGAGGGAGTGCCGCACTGTCGGAGGGGCAGTACTGAGGGAGCGATGCATTATCGGAGGGGCAGTACTGAGGGAGTGCCGGACTGTCGGAGGGGCAGTACTGAGGGACTGCCGCACTGTCGGAGGGGCAGTACTGAGGGAGTGCCGCACTGTCGGAGGGGCAGTACTGAGGGAGCGATGCATTATCGGAGGGGCAGTACTGAGGGAGTGCCGGACTGTCGGATGGGCAGTACTGAGGGAGCACCGCACTCTCGGAGGGGCAGTACTGGGGGAGTGCCGCACTGTCGGAGGGGCAGTACTGAGGGAGCGGCGCACTGTCGGAGGGGCAGTACTAAGGGAGCGCCGCACTGTCAGAGGGGCAGTACTGAGGGAGTGCCGGACTGTCGGAGGGGCAGTACTGAGGGAGTGCTGCACTGTCGGAGGGGCAGTACTGAGGGAGCGCCGCACTTCCGGAGGGGCAGTAGTGAGGGAGTGCCGCATTGTCGGAGGGTCAGTACTGAGGGAGTCCCGCACTGTCGGAGCGGCAGTACTGAGGGAGCGCCGCACTGTCGGAGGGGCGGTACTGAGGGAGCGCCGCACTGTCGGAGGGGCAGTACTGAGGGAGTCCCGCACTGTCGGAGCGGCAGTACTGAGGGAGCGCCGCACTGTCGGAGGGGCGGTACTGAGGGAATGCTGCACTGTCGGAGGGGCATTACTGAGGGAGTGCTGCACTGTCGGAGGGTCAGTACTGAGGGAGTGCCGCACTGTCGGAGGGTCAGTACTGAGGGAGCAGCGCACTGTCGGAGAGGCAGTACTGAGGGAGTGCTGCACTGTCGGAGGGGCAGTACTGAGGGAGTGCCGCATTGTCGGAGGGGCAGTACTGAGGGAGCGCCGCATTGTCGGAGGGGCAGTACTGAGGGAGCGCCGCACTGTCGGAGGAACAGTACTGAGGGAGTGCCGCACTGTCGGAGGGGCAGTACTGAGGGAGTGCTGCACTGTCGGAGGGGCAGTACTGAGGGAGTGCCGCACTGTCGGAGGGGCAGTACTGAGGGAGTGCCGCACTGTCGGAGGGGCAGTACTGAGGGAGTGCTGCACTGTCGGAGGGGCAATACTGAGGGAGCGCTGCACTGTCGGAGGGTCAGTACTGAGGGAGCAGCGCACTGTCGGAGAGGCAGTACTGAGGGAGTGCTGCACTGTCGGAGGGGCAGTACTGAGGGAGCGCTGCACTGTCGGAGGGTCAGTACTGAGGGAGCAGCGCACTGTCGGAGGGGCGGTACTGAGGGAGCGCCGCACTGTCGGAGGGGCAGTACTGAGGGAGCGCCGCACTGTCGGAGGGGCGGTACTGAGGGAATGCCGCACTGTCGGAGGGGCATTACTGAGGGAGTGCCGCACTGTTGGAGGGGCCATACTGAGGGAGCACCGCACTCTCGGAGGGGCAGTACTGAGGGAGCGCTGCACTGTCGGAGGGGCATTACTGAGGGAGTATCGCACTGTCGGAGGGGCATTACTGAGGGAGTGCCGCACTGTCGGAGGGGCAGTACTGAGGGAGTGCCGCACTGTCGGAGGGGCAGTCTTGAGGGAGCGCCGCACTGTCGGAGGGGCAGTACTGAGGGAGTGCCGCACTGTCGGAGGGGCAGTACTGAGGGAGTGCCGCACTGTCGGAGGGGCAGTACTGAGGGAGCGATGCATTATCGGAGGGGCAGTACTGAGGGAGCGCCGCAATGTCGGAGGGGCAGTACTGAGGGAGCGATGCATTATCGGAGGGGCAGTACTGAGGGAGTGCCGCACTGTCGGAGGGGCAGTACTGAGGGAGTGCCGCACTGTCGGAGGGGCAGTACTGAGGGAGCAATGCATTATCGGAGGGGCAGTACTGAGGGAGTGCCGCACTGTCGGAGGGGCAGTACTGAGGGAATGCTGCACTGTCGGAGGGGCAGTACTGAGGGAGTGCCGCATTGTTGGAGGGGCAGTACTGAGGGAGTGCCGCACTGTCGGAAGGGCAGTAGTGAGAGGTGCCACACTGTCGGAGGGGCAGTATTGAGGGAGCAAGTTCAGTACTGAGGGAGTGCCGCACTGTCGGAGGGGCAGTACTGAGGGAGCGCCACACTGTCGGAGGGGCAGTACTGAGGGAGCGCCGCACTGTCGGAGGGGCAGTACTGAGGGAGTGCCGCACTGTCGGAGGGGCAGTACTGAGGGAGTGCCGCACGGTCGGAGGGGCAGTACTGAGGGACTGCCGCACTGTCGGAGGGGCAGTACTGAGGGAGTGCCGCACTGTCGGAGGGGCAGTACTGAGGGAGCGATGCATTATTGGAGGGGCAGTACTGAGGGAGCGCCGCAATGTCGGAGGGGCAGTACTGAGGGAGCAAGGTCAGTACTGAGGGAGCGGCGCACTGTCGGAGGGGCAGTACTGAGGGAGCGGCGCACTGTCGGAGGGGCAGTACTGGGGGAGTGCCGCACTGTCGGAGGGGCAGTACTGAGGGAGTGCCGCACTGTCGGAGGGGCAGTACTGAGGGAGTGCCGCACTGTCAGAGGGGCAGTACTGAGGGAGTGCCGCACTGTCGGAGGGGCAGTACTGAGGGAGCGCCGCACTGTCGGAGGGGCAGTACTAAGGGAGCGCCGCACTGTCAGAGGGGCAGTACTGAGGGAGTGCCGCACTGTCGGAGGGGCAGTACTGAGGGAGTGCTGCACTGTCGGAGGGGCAGTACTGAGGGAGCGCCGCACTTCCGGAGGGGCAGTAGTGAGGGAGTGCCGCATTGTCGGAGGGGCAGTACTGAGGGAGTGCTGCACTGTGGGTGGGGCAGTACTGAGGGAGCCCTGCACTATTGCCGGGACAGTACTGGGGGAGTGCTGCACTGTCGGAGGGGCAGTACTGAGGGAGCCCCGCACTGTCGGAGGGGCAGTACTGAGGGAGCGCCGCACTGTCGGAGGGGCAGTACTGAGGGAGCGATGCACTCTCGAAGGGGCAGTACTGAGGGAGTGCTGCAGTGTCGGAGGGGCAGTACTGAGGGAGTGCTGCAGTGTCGGAGGGGCAGTACTGAGGGAGTGCTGCACTGTCGGAGGGGCAGTACTGAGGGAGCGCCGCACTGTCGGAGGGGCAGTACTGAGGCAGCGCTGCACTGTCAGAGGGGCAGTACTGAGGGAGTGCTGCAGTGTCGGAGGGGCAGTACTGAGGGAGTGCTGCACTGTCGGAGGGGCAGTACTGAGGGAGCGCCGCATTGTCGGAGGGGCAGTACTGAGGGAGTGCTGCACTGTGGGTGGGGCAGTACTGAGGGAGCCCTGCACTATTGCCGGGACAGTACTGGGGGAGTGCTGCAGTGTCGGAGGGGCAGTACTGAGGGAGTGCTGCACTGTCGGAGGGGCAGTACTGAGGGAGCGCCGCACTGTTGGAGGGGCAGTACTGAGGGAGCCCCGCACTGTCGGAGGGGCAGTACTGAGGGAGCGCCGCACTGTCGGAGGGGCAGTACTGAGGGAGCGATGCACTCTCGAAGGGGCAGTACTGAGGGAGTGCCGCACTGTCGGAGGGGCAGAACTGAGGGAGTGCCGCAGTGTTGGAGGGGCCGTACTGAGGGAGCACCGCACTCTCGGAGGGGCAGTACTGAGGGAGCGCTGCACTGTCGGAGGGGCATTACTGAGGGAGCGCCGCACTGTCGGAGGGGCGGTGCTGAGAGAAAGCCGCACTATCGGAGGGGCAGTACTGAGGGAGCGCTGCACTGTCGGAGGGTCAGTACTGAGGGAGCAGCGCACTGTCGGAGAGGCAGTACTGAGGGAGTGCTGCACTGTCGGAGGGGCAGTACTGAGGGAGCGCCGCACTGTCGGAGGGGCAGTACTGAGGGAGCGCTGCACTGTCAGAGGGGCAGTACTGAGGGAGTGCTGCAGTGTCGGAGGGGCAGTACTGAGTGAGTGCTGCACTGTCGGAGGGGCAGTACTGAGGGAGCGCCGCACTGTCGGAGGGGCAGTACTGAGGGAGTGCTGCACTGTCGGAGGGGCAGTACTGAGGGGGTGCAGCACTGTCGGAGGAGCAGTACTGAGGGAGCGCCGCACTGTCGGAGGAGCAGTACTGGGGGAGTGCCGCACTGTCGGAGGGGCAGTACTGAGGGAGCGGCGCACTGTCGGAGGGGCAGAACTGAGGGAGTGCCGCACTGTTGGAGGGGCCGTACTGAGGGAGTGCCGCACTCTCGGAGGGGCAGTACTGAGGGAGTGCTGCACTGTCGGAAGGGCAGTACTGAGGGGGTGCAGCACTGTCGGAGGGGCAGAACTGAGGGAGTGCCGCACTGTCGGAGGAGCAGTACTGGGGGAGTGCCGCACTCTCGGAGGGGCAGTACTGAGGGAGCGCTGCACTGTCGGAGGGGCATTACTGAGGGAGTGCCGCACTGTCGGAGGGGCAGTACTGAGGGAGCGCTGCACTGTCGGAGGGTCAGTACTGAGGGAGCACCGCACTGTCGGAGAGGCAGTACTGAGGGAGTGCTGCACTGTCGGAGGGGCAGTACTGAGGGAGCGCGGCACTGTCGGAGGGGCAGTACTGAGGGAGCGCTGCACTGTTGGAGGGGCAGTACTGAGGGAGTGTCGCACTGTCGGATGCACAGTACTGAGGGAGCACCGCACTCTCGGAGAGGCAGTACTGAGGGAGTGCCGCACTGTCGGAGGGGCAGTACTGAGGGAGCGGCGCACTGTCGGAGGGGCAGTACTGGGGGAGTGCCGCACTGTCGGAGGGGCAGTACTGAGGGAGCGGTGCATTGTCGGAGGGTCGGTACTGAGGGAATGCCGCACTGTCGGAGGGGCAGTACTGAGGGAGCGCCGCACTGTCGGAGGGGCAGTACTGAGGGAGCGCTGCACTGTCGGAGGGGCAGTACTGAGGGAGCGCCGCATTGTCGGAGGGGCAGTACTGAGGGAGCGCCGCATTGTCGGAGGGGCAGTACTGAGGGAGCAGCGCACTGTCGGAGAGGCAGTACTGAGGGAGTGCTGCACTGTCGGAGGGGCAGTACTGAGGGAGCGCCGCATTGTCGGAGGGGCAGTACTGAGGGAGCGCCGCATTGTCGGAGGGGCAGAACTGAGGGAGTGCCGCACTGTCGGAGGGGCACTACTGAGGGAGCACCGCACTCTCGGAGCGGTAGTACTGAGGGAGCAGCGCACTGTCGGAGGGGCAGAACTGAGGGAGCGCCGCATTGTCGGAGGGGCAGTACTGAGGGAGTGCTGCACTGTCGGAGGGGCAGTACTGAGGGAGCGCTGCACTGTCGGAGGGTCAGTACTGAGGGAGCAGCGCACTGTCGGAGGGGCATATTACTGAGGGAGTGCCGCACTGTCGGAGGGGCAGTACTGGGGGAGTGCCGCACTGTCGGAGGGGCAGTACTGAGTGAGTGCCGCACTGTCGGAGGAGCAGTACTGAGGGAGTGCCGCACTGTCGGAGGGGCAGTACTTAGGAAGTGCCGCACTGTCGGAGGGGCAGTAATGAGTGAGTGCTGCACTGTCGGAGGGGCAGTACTGAGGGAGCGCTGCACTGTCGGAGGGGCAGTGCTGAGGGAGTGTCGCACTGTCGGAGGGGCAGTACTGAGGGAGTGCCGCACTGTCGGAGGGGCAGTACTGAGGGAGCGCTGCACTGTCGGATGGGCAGTACTGAGGGAGCGCCGCCCTGTCGGAGGGGCAGTACTGAGGGAGTGCCGCAATGTCGGAGGGGCAGTACTATGGGAGCGCCGCACTGTCGGAGGGGCAGTACTGAGGGAGTGCCACACTGTCGGAGGGGCAGTACTGAGGGAGTGCCGCACTGTCGGAGGGGCAGTACTGAGGGAGTGCCACACTGTCGGAGGGGCAGTACTTAGGAAGTGCCGCACTGTCGGAGGGGCAGTACTGAGGGAACGCAGCACTGTCGGAGGGGCAGTACTGAGGGAGCACCGCACAGTCGGAGGGGCAGTACTGAGGGTGTGCCGCACTGTCGGAGTGGCAGTACTGAGGGAGCTCCGCACTGTTGGAGGGGCAGTACTGAGGGAGCGCCGCACTGTCGGAGGGGCAGTACTGAGGGAGCGCTGCACTGTTGGAGGGGCAGTACTGAGGGAGCGCTGCACTGTCGGAGGGGCAGTACTGAGGGAGTGCCGCACTGTCGGAGGGTCAGTACTGAGTGAGTGCCGCTCTGTCGGAGGGGCAGTACTGAGGGAGTGCCGCACTGTCGGAGGGGCAGTACTGAGGGAGTGCCGCTCTGTCGGAGGGGCAGTACTGAGGGAGCGATGCAATATCGGAGGGGCAGTACTGAGGGAGCGCCGCAATATCAGAGGGGCAGTACTGAGGGAGCGCCGCACTGTCGGAGGGGCAGTACTGGGGGAGTGCCGCACTGTCGGAGGGGCAGTACTGGGGGAGTGCCGCACTGTCGGAGGGGCAGTACTGGGGGAGCGCCGCACTGTCGGAGGGGCCGTACTGAGGGAGCACCGCACTCTCGGAGGGGCAGTACTGAGGGAGTGCCGCACTGTTGGAGGGGCAGTACTGAGGGAGTGCCGTACTTTCGGAGGGGCAGTACTGAGGGAGCGCTGCACTGTCGGAGGGGCATTACTGAGGGAGCGCCGCACTGTCGGAGGGGCAGTACTGAGGGAGTGCCGCATTGTCGGAGGGGCAGTACTGAGGGAGCGCCGCACTGTCGGAGGGGCAGTACTGAGGGAGCGGCGCACTGTCGGAGGGGCAGTACTGAGGGAGCGCTGCATTGTCGGAGGGGCAGTACTGAGGGAGCGCCGCACTGTCGGAGGGGCAGTACTGAGGGAGTGCCGCACTGTCGGAGGGGCAGTACTGAGGGAGCGCCGCAATGTCGGAGGGGCAGTACTGAGGGAGCGCCGCACTGTCGGAGGGGCAGTACTGAGGGAGTGCCGCACTGTCGGAGGGGCAGTACTGAGGGAGTGCCGCACTGTCGGAGGGGCAGTACTGAGGGAGCGCCGCAATGTCGGAGGGGCAGTACTGAGGGAGCGCTGCACTGTCGGAGGGGCAGTACTGAGGGAGCGCTGCACTGTCGGAGGGGCAGTACTGAGGGAGCGCCACACTGTCGGAGGGGCAGTACTGAGGGAGTGCCACACTGTCGGAGGGGCAGTACTGAGGGAGTGCCACACTGTCGGAGGGGCAGTACTGAGGGAGCGCTGCACTGTCGGAGGGGCAGTACTGAGGGAGCGCTGCACTGTCGGAGGGGCAGTACTGAGGGAGTGCCGCACTGTCGGAGGGGCAGTACTGAGGGAGTGCCACACTGTCGGAGGGGCAGTACTTAGGAAGTGCCGCACTGTCGGAGGGGCAGTACTGAGGGAACGCAGCACTGTCGGAGGGGCAGTACTGAGGGAGCACCGCACAGTCGGAGGGGCAGTACTGAGGGTGTGCCGCACTGTCGGAGTGGCAGTACTGAGGGAGCTCCGCACTGTTGGAGGGGCAGTACTGAGGGAGCGCCGCACTGTCGGAGGGGCAGTACTGAGGGAGCGCTGCACTGTTGGAGGGGCAGTACTGAGGGAGCGCTGCACTGTCGGAGGGGCAGTACTGAGGGAGTGCCGCACTGTCGGAGGGTCAGTACTGAGTGAGTGCCGCTCTGTCGGAGGGGCAGTACTGAGGGAGTGCCGCACTGTCGGAGGGGCAGTACTGAGGGAGTGCCGCTCTGTCGGAGGGGCAGTACTGAGGGAGCGATGCAATATCGGAGGGGCAGTACTGAGGGAGCGCCGCAATATCAGAGGGGCAGTACTGAGGGAGCGCCGCACTGTCGGAGGGGCAGTACTGGGGGAGTGCCGCACTGTCGGAGGGGCAGTACTGGGGGAGTGCCGCACTGTCGGAGGGGCAGTACTGGGGGAGCGCCGCACTGTCGGAGGGGCCGTACTGAGGGAGCACCGCACTCTCGGAGGGGCAGTACTGAGGGAGTGCCGCACTGTTGAAGGGGCAGTACTGAGGGAGTGCCGTACTTTCGGAGGGGCAGTACTGAGGGAGCGCTGCACTGTCGGAGGGGCATTACTGAGGGAGCGCCGCATTGTCGGAGGGGCAGTACTGAGGGAGCGCCGCACTGTCGGAGGGGCAGTACTGAGGGAGCGGCGCACTGTCGGAGGGGCAGTACTGAGGGAGCGCTGCATTGTCGGAGGGGCAGTACTGAGGGAGCGCCGCACTGTCGGAGGGGCAGTACTGAGGGAGTGCCGCACTGTCGGAGGGGCAGTACTGAGGGAGCGCCGCAATGTCGGAGGGGCAGTACTGAGGGAGCGCCGCACTGTCGGAGGGGCAGTACTGAGGGAGCGCCGCAATGTCGGAGGGGCAGTACTGAGGGAGCGCTGCACTGTCGGAGGGGCAGTACTGAGGGAGCGCTGCACTGTCGGAGGGGCAGTACTGAGGGAGTGCCACACTGTCGGAGGGGCAGTACTGAGGGAGTGCCACACTGTCGGAGGGGCAGTACTGAGGGAGTGCTGCACTGTCGGAGGTGCCATCTTTCAGATGAGTCGTTTTCCAAGGCCAGATCTGCCGCCTCCGGTGGCTTCAAATATCCCATGATTTCAAAGAAATGCCATTAATCTACTCGGTATATTCTGTAAGAACATAAGAACATAAGAAATAGGAGCAGGAGTCGGCCACCTGGCCCCTCGAGCCTGCTCCGACATTCAATAAGACCATGGCTGATCTGATCATGGACTCAGCTCCACTTCCCCACCCGCTCCCCATAACCCTTTACTCCCTTATCGCTCAAAAATCTGTCGATCTCCGCCTTAAATATATTCAATGACCCAGCCTCCACAGCTCTCTGGGGCAGAGAATTCCACAGATTTACAACCCTCAGAGAGAAGGGGGTTTTAAATGGGTGGCCCCTTATTCTGCGACTATGTCCCCTCGTTTTAGTTTCCCCTATGAATGGAAAAATCCTCTCTGCATCCACCTTGTCAAGCCCCATCATTATCTTATACGTTTCGATAAGATCACCTCTCATTCTTCTAAACTCCAATGAGTAGAGGCCCAACCTACGCAACCTATCTTCATAAGTCAACCCCCTCATCTCCGGAATCAACCGAGTGAACCTTCTCTGAACAGCCTCCAATGCAAGTATATCCTTCTTTAAATACTGAGGCCAAAACTGTACGCAGTACTCCAGGTGTGGCCTCACCAATACCCTGTACAGTTGTAGCAGGACTTCTCTGCTTTTATACTCTATCCCCCTTGCAATAAAGGCCAACATTCCATTTGCCTTCCTGATCACTTGCTGTACCTGCATACTAACTTTTTGTGTTTCATGCACAAGGACCCCCAGGTCCCTCTGTACTGCAGCACTTTGTAATTTTTCTCCATTTAAATTATAATTTGCTTCTCTATTTTTTCTGCCAAGGTGGATAACCTCACAGTTTCCCACATTATACTCCACCTGCCAATTTTTTGCCCACTCACTTAGCCCGTCTATATCCCTTTGCAGATTTTTTGTGTCCTCCTCACAATTTGCTTTCCCACCCATCTTTGTATCATCAGCAAACTTGGCTACATTACACTCGGTCCCTTCATCCAAGTCATTAATATAGATTGTAAATAGTTGAAGCCCCAGCACTGATCCCTGCGGCACCCCACTAGTTACAGTTTGTCAACCAGAAAATTACCCATTTATCCCAACTGACTGTTCTCTGTTAGTTAGCCAATCCTCTTTCCACGCTAATATATTACCCCCAACCCCGTGAATGTTTATTTTGTGCAGTGACCTTTTGTGTGGCACCTTATCGAATGCCTTCTGGAAATCCAAATACACCACATCCACTGGTTCCCCTTTATCCACCCTGCTCGTTTCATCCTCAAAGAACTCCAGTAAATTTGTCAAACGTGATTTCCCTTTCATAAAACCATGCTGACTCTGCCTGACTGAATTATGCTTTTCCAAATGTCCTGCTACCGCTTCCTTAATAATGGACTCCAACATTTTCCCAACGACAGATGTTAGGCTAACTGTTCTATAGTTTCCTGCTTTCTGTCTGCCTCCATTTTTAAATAGGGGCATTACATTTTCAGTTTTCCAATCCGCTGGGACTTCCCTAGAATCCAGGGAATTTTGCAGCCACTTCTTTTAAGACCCTAGGATGCAGGCCATCAGATCCAAGGGACTTGTCCGCCTTTAGTCCCATTATTTTACTGAGTACTACTTCTTTAGTGAGTGTTTTAAGTTCCTCCCTCCCTATAACCCCTTGATTATCCATTATTGGGATGTTTTTAGTGTCTTCTACCGTGAAGACTGATACAACATTCAAAGTCACTGCTATTTCTCTGTTCCCCATTATTACTGCAGGTCACCAACTAGTGGGAGGGATATAGAGGAGCAAATTTGCAGAGAAATTACAGAGAGGTGCAAGAACTATAGAGCAGTGCTAATGGGGGACTTTAGTTATCCTAATATAGACTGGGAGCGTAATAGGCTAAAGGGCAGAGAGGAGGAGGAATTTCTGAAGTGTGTTCAGGAGAACTTTCTTGGTCAGTACGTTTCCGGCCCAACGAGGAAGGAGGCATTGCTGGATCTGGTCTGGGGAATGAGGTGGGTCAAATGGAGCAAGTGTCAGTCGGGGAACATTTAGGGAACAGTGATCATAGTACTCGGGCCGGATTAAGGGCCTGATGGGCCTGAGGCAAACTGATCCAAACGGGCCGATAGTTATGTTAGTTCATGTTCATTATATCCCGTGCATGATTCTGATTCTGAGTATGGAAACATAGGCCGATATATTCAACAATGAAAACATATATTCTGCATCAAGTCAGTATATATTCTGGTTCTAGTAACATTGCAATATTAGATTCCTATATATATATGCAAATTTCTCTCAATAACATGTGAAATAAAACAGGCTGGTACATATTCTGATCTGTCTTTAGGTACATTAGTGTATACAGGTACTTCTGTATATAGGTACATTAGTGTATATAGATACATTAGTGTATAGAGGACTTCTATAGATAGATACATTAGTGTATATAGGTACTTCTGTATATAGGTACATTAGTGTATATAGGTACTATTGTGTATATAGGTACATTAGTGTATATAGGTACTATTGTGTATATAGGTACATTAGTGTATATAGGTACTATTGTGTATATAGGTACTTTTGTATATAGGTACTCAGTGTATACAGGTACTTCTGTATATAGGTACATTAGTGTATATAGGTACTTCTGTATATAGGTACATTAATGTATAGAGGGACTTCTATATATAGATACATTAATGTATATAGGTACTTCTGTATATAGATACATTAATGTATATAGATACTTCTATATATAGGTACATGAATGTTTATAGATACATTAGTGTATATAGGTACTTCTGTATATTGGTACTTTAGTGTATATTGGTACATTAGTGTATATAGGTACATTAGTGTATATTGGTACATTAGTGTATATAGGTACTTCTATATATAGATACATTCGTGTATATAGATACTTCTGTTTATAGATACATTAGTGTATATAGATACTTCTGTATATAGGTACATTAGTGTATATAGGTACATGAGTGTATATTGGTACATTAGTGTATATAGGTACTTCTATATATAGATACATTAGTGTATATAGATACTTCTGTTTATAGATACATTAGTGTATATAGGTACATTAGTGTATATTGGTACACTAGTGTATATGATTAGTTCTGTATATAGATACATTAGTGTCTATAGGTGCTTCTGTATATAGGTATAAACAAGTGAATCTATTTTCCTCGGTTTTATTTTTCCTCTCTTATTGTCGATTTTATTCAGCCTATTTGGGTGGCCTTATATTTTCTTTCCTACATTTATTTGTTGGGCCTGGAGCTGCAGGCCCATCTGCCCCACGGTTAATCCGCCCCTGGAATTTAGAAGAATGAGAGGAGATCTCATTGAAGCATATACAATTCTGACGGGATTGGACAGGTTAGATGCAGGAAGAATGTTCCTGATGTTGGGGAAGTCCAGAACCAAGGGTCACAGTCTAAGGATAAGGGGTAAGCCATAATGGGGTTGAACATAAGAACATAAGAATTAGGAACAGGAGTTCTAGCCCCTCGAGCCTGCTCCGCCATTCAACAAGATCATGGCTGATCTGGCCGTGGACTCAGCTCCACTTACCCGCCCGCTCCCTGTAACCCTTAACTCCCTTATTGGTTAAAAATCTATCTATCTGTGACTTGAATACATTCAATGAGCTAGCCTCAACTGCTTCCTTGGGCAGAGAATTCCACAGATTCACAACCCTCTGGGAGAAGAAATTTCTTCTCAACTCGGTTTTAAATTGGCTCCCCCGTATTTTGAGGCTGTGCCCCCTAGTTCTAGTCTCCCCGACCAGTGGAAACAACCTCTCTGCCTCTATCTTGTCTATCCCTTTCATTATTTTAAATGTTTCTATAAGATCACCCCTCATCCTTCTGAACTCCAACGAGTAAAGACCCAGTCTACTCAATCTGTCATCATAAGGTAACCCCCTCATCTCCGGAATCAGCCGAGTGAATCGTCTCTGTACCCCCTCCAAAGCTAATGTATCATTCCTTAAGTAAGGTGACCAAAACTGCACGCAGTACTCCAGGTGTGGCCTCACCAATACCCTGTACAGTTGCAGCAGGACCTCCCTGCTTTTGTACCTTCACTGCACACCTGCAGCGATTCAAGTCATCGGTTCACCACCATCTTGAGGGCAACTAGGGAAAGGCAACAAATGCCCACTTTGCTAGCGACACCCATATCCCAAGAGTGAATTAAAAAAAAAATGATATTGTACCGTTTACTCTATACTACAGATCCAGAAATTGAACTGGACAAACCACATAAATGCTGTGGCTACTAGAGGCAGAGAGGTTGTTTCCACTGGTCGGGAGACTAGAACTAGGGGGCACAGCCTCAAAATACGGGGGAGCCAATTTAAAACCCAGTTGAGAAGAAATTTCTTCTCCCAGAGGGTTGTGAATCTGTGGAATTCTCTGCCCAAGGAAGCAGTTGAGGCTAGCTCATTGAATGTAGTCAAGTCACAGATTTTTAACCAATAAGGGAATTAAGGGTTACGGGGAGAAGGCGGGTAAGTGGAGCTGAGTCCACGGCCAGATCAGCCATGATCTTATTGAATGGCGGAGCAGGCTCGAGGGGCTAGATGGCCTACTCCTGTTCCTAATTCTTATGTACTCCATCCCTCTCGCAATGAAGGCCAACATTCCATTCACCTTCCTGATTACCTGCTGCACCTGCAAACTAACTTTTTGGGATTCATGCACAAGGACCCCCAGGTCCCTCTGCACCGCAGCATGTTGTAATTTCTCCCCATTCAAATAATATTCCCTTTTACTGTTTTTTTTCCCAAGGTGGATGACCTCACACTTTCCGACATTGTATTCCATCTGCCAAACCTTAGCCCATTCGCTTAACCTATCTAAATCTCTTTGCAGACTCTCTGTGTCCTCTACACAACCCGCTTTCCCACTAATCTTTGTGTCATCTGTAAATTTTATTACACTACACTCTGTCCCCTCTTCCAGGTCATCTATGTATATTGTAAACAGTTGTGGTCCCAGCACCGATCCCTGTGGCACACCACTAACCACCGAATCCCAACCCGAAAAGGACCCATTTATCCCGACTCTCTGCTTTCTGTTAGCCAGCCAATTCTCTATCCATGCTAATACATTTCCTCTGACTCCGCGTACCTTTATCTTCTGCAGTAACCTTTTGTGTGGCACCTTATTGAATGCCTTTTGGAAATCTAAATACACCACATCCATCGGTACACCTCTATCCACCATGCTCGTTATATCCTCAAACAATTCCAGTAAATTAGTTAAACATGATTTCCCCTTCATGAATCCATGCTGCATCTGCTTGATTGCACTATTCCTATCTAGATGTCCCACTATTTCTTCCTTAATAATAGTTTCAAGCATTTTCCCCACTACAGATGTTAAACCAACCGGCCTATAGTTACCTGCCTTTTGTCTGCCCTCTTTTTTAAACAGAGGCGTTACATTAGCTGCTTTCCAATCCGCTGGTACCTCCCCAGAGTCCAGAGAATTTTGGTAGATTATAACGACTGCATCTGCTATAACTTCCGCCATCTCTTTTAATACCCTGGGATGCATTTCATCAGGACCAGGGGACTTGTCTACCTTGAGTCCCATTAGCCTGTCCAGCACTACCCCCCTAGTGATAGTGATTGTCTCAAGGTCCTCCCCTCCCACATTCCCGTGACCAGCAATTTTTGGCATGGTTTCTGTATCTTCCACTTCCGAAGCAAAATAATTGTTTAAGGTCTCAGCCATTTCCACATTTCCCATTATTAAATCCCCCTTCTCATCTTCTAATGGACCAACACTTACTTTAGTCACTCTTTTCCGTTTTATATATCTGTAAAAGCTTTTACTATCCATTTTTATGTTTTGCGCAAGTTTACTTTCGTAATCTATCTTTCCTTTCTTTATTGCTTTCTTAGTCATTCTTTGCTGTCGTTTAAAATTTTCCCAATCTTCTATTTTCCCACTAACCTTGGCCACCTTATACGCATTGGTTTTTAATTTGATACTCTCCTTTATTTCCTTGGTTATCCACAGCTGGTTATCCCTTCTCTTACCGCCCTTCTTTTTCACTTGAGGATAAACTTTTTCACCCAGAGAATTGTGAACCTGTGGAATTCTCTACCACAGAAAGTTGTTGAATCCAGTTCGTTGGATATATTCAAAAGGGAGTTAGATGTGGCCCTTACGGCTAAAGGGATCAGGGTGTATGGAGAGAAAGCAGGAGTGGGGTACTGAAGTTGCATGATCAGCCATGATCATATTGAATGGTGGTGCAGTCTCGAAGGGCCGAATGGCTTACTCCTGCACCTATTTTCTATGTTTCTATGTTTCTATCTAACCCGTGCTGTACCTGCTGTGGGAGTGATTGATGGGACAGTATAGAGAGAGCTTTACTCTGTATCCAACCCCGTGCTATACCTGCCCTGGGAGTGTTTGATGGGACAGTGTAGAGGGAGCTTTGCTCTGTATCTAACCCCATGCTGTACCTGCCCTGGGAGTGTTTGATGGGACAGTGTAGAGGGAGCTTTACTCTGTATCTAACCCGTGCTGTACCTGCCCTGGGAGTGTTTGATGGGACAGTGTTGAGGGAGCTTTACTCTGTATCTAACCCCGAGCTGTACCTGCCCTGGGAGTGTTTAATGGGACAGTGTAGAGGGAGCTTTATTCTGAATCTAACCCTGTGCTGTACCTGCCCTGGGAGTGTTTGATGGGACAGTGTAGAGGGAGCTTTACTCTGTATCTAACCCGTGCTGGACTTGCCCTGGGAGTATTTGATGGGACAGTGTAGAGGGAGCTTTACTCTGTACCTAACCCGTGCTGTACCTGACCTGGGAGTGTTTGATGATATTGTTCAGTGCTGACCCTGTTTATCTTGCTGAGTAGAATGTCCTCCCTTGTTGGGAGTGTGGGTCCCTGGTGTTTGATGTTCGGTGTCTGCACACTGACGCACTTTAACTGTTTGCAGCTGCTTGTGTCCACCTCCATTAGCTCAATGTTGGTGATGCCGTGTAGAAGTAGATTAAAAGGTTTTTCTCTTCTCTGAGATAATCTGATTTTTGAGACCTCCCCTGCCTTGTTGCAGACAATCCTTCCTTCTCGGAACGTGAGTCAGTGTTTGTTGCTGAGCAGGAACAGTCTGTGTGCAAGCTAACTCAGTTTTGTGAATGCATTAGTGAGATGAGATTCTTGCAAAAAGAAAATAACTGATAGAATCGGAGATATCTGCATGAGGGTGGGGAGCTTGGCTCCGAGACTTATTCACTTCTTATTCCTTAACTCTGTCCAAATCAATCTTATCTTAACCAACGCCCCAGGATATCTTTACAGTGCAGTGCTCTCGAACAATCCTTCACTAACACTCTGTTATATCTTTAGATGCTCTGATAATGACTCCACGAGACAATGTTTTGTACTTGAACTGTAGTGACCTTAGTCCATTTAATGTAACTCCAGAGTGAGGATCACACTTGGTGGCCTGCCTTTTATACTAGGCCTGGCACACCTGTACAGGTAACCTACAAGTCTCCCACTGTAGTGCCCTCTGGTGGCACACCTTAGTGACCATACAGCTGGTGTACAAGTTTCCCATAGTAGTGCCCTCTGGCACATCATCTTTAATAGTACAGGCAGTAAACATGTTTGGATGCATGACATCACCCTCCCCCAAGTCCTTAGTGCAAATAGTCTTCATGCATTGACTGTGCTCTGGGCTTAGCTCTATCTGGTTGACCTTTGGAGGGTTGCTTCCATCTTGGGTGAGTGGGTGATGTTTCGTTGGCAGAAGAGGTGCTGGTGGTTTCTGTTTGTGAGTCCATGACCACTCCATTCCCTCCCCCCCACATACAGATTGTGCCGGTGGCTCATTACTTTCATATACATTCAAGTCCAAAAAAAAGAATTTGCATTTACAGCATTACATTCGTGGTACAGTTGTGAGGTAAGTACATTTGACTGGTGAGGTACATACTTGGAATATACTTGGACTCAGTGCTGGGGTCAGCAGCGGTGTGTGAGGACAAGCTAGTGCCAGAACTGCTGGATGGTGTCCCGGTAGTCTGATGGTGGCGCGGTGCCCGGTGCTGGCAGTGGGAACCCGCTTGCCTGCTCTCGGGACTTTGCCGTTGCTCCTAGTGTCGGACAGGTTCACAGATCGCTGTGACCTCCCTGTCCTCTCCTTGTGCCCTGGGTCACTGCTGTTCCCTGAGGAGCAGTCGTCCAGCAGTGCACAGGGAACTGCTGACTCGCTAGCCTGGGCATTGTTTGGTTTGGGATCCTGGCTGGTCCCGGTCCCCTTTGGGAGAACTGTTGTGGGTGACCCTTCGTTCCCGGGTGTAGCCTGGGTGGTGATGGGGTCTGGGGGCTGTGCTTTAGCGCGGTTTGCTCTTTCAGGCTCGTGGCGGTTGGTGCCATCGGGTGCCTGAGAGGTGGAGCCGATCGGGGGCAGGGTATCGATACCGGTGCCATTGCCCTCCTGAGATCACTTGCTCTGCAGCTCGTATATGTTAACTGCTTGTGACCACACTCCATGGTGCATCACTCTGGGCCCAGGGACGCAGGCTCCAGCATTGGGTAGCTCGCTGGACCTGTGTGCTCCCGATGGGTGATTGCCCGCTGCATTGACTGTATGCAGTTGAAATCCTACATCGCACAACGTTTCATTACTCATTGTGAATAACCTGTAGCTCCGATCGCAATCGTGCGCCTTTTCTTTGCTTATTGCATGTACACAAATCTGATCATCAATTACAAGCTTTACATCTAACTCACAGTTTGCTCTTACATTGATTGAGAATGTGGGACTGTCCCTTTAAGTGTGGTGGGTTGCAGGCCTCCTTTAAGAGAGCCTTGCTATCTTTACCCCGATCCTCCTCTTCGCTCGGTACCACATGTTGTTCCATCAGCGCTGCACCTCGAGGTCTGGCCGCCGCCATCTTTTTCTTCAGTGCATCACCTCGTGGTTTGGGTGCCATCTTTCCTCCATCCACGATGTCAACTGCTGTGATCCTCTTCTCCCCGGGTTCTGCCACCGAAGCTGGGAAGTCGCCTCTGGGTCTGATTTTCTTCCTTCGGAGTCCTGCCACTGGAGCCTGGAAGGTACCTTCGGGTCGTCTCAGCTGGATCATCTCCACGCAGTCGTGCTGAGCGGTCTGTGCCTCGGGCACTGTGCTGGTCTGCTCTCTGGGGCCGGATCCAACCTCAGGAGGGGGCTTGCTTTGCCTCTGAGCGCGGGGGATGTCGATCGCTGGAGGGGTGAAATCTTCCCAGCTCCAATGGATCTTCTCCATCCACCTTCTTCCGAGTAGCGTTGGTCCATCACCTGCAACAATCCACAGAGATAACTTGTGCAGTGTGCCATCATGGAGTACCTTTACATCTGCACTACCAACAACTAGGATAAGTTTAGCAGTGTAGGTGCGCAGCTTTGCCTGAGCCGGGACCAACTTGGGTCGTTCAGCCTGATTGCCCCGCAGCCTCTCAAAGGCTCCTTGATTCATTACTGACTGGCTCGCCCCCACATCCACTTCCATGAAGACTGGAACCCCATCTATCTCGACTTCCATCCTCAGTGGGGAACATTCTGTGGTGCAGGTAAACATGCTATATACCTCATAGTGGGACTGAGCTGCCTCTCTGACTATCGCTTCATAATCTGTGCTGGATTCATGGCCATCTGCAGACTCTTCATCGACACACTGAGTCATATTTCTCTTACACATTCGCTGGAGGTGGCCCTTTGTGCTGCAGCCTTTACACACAGTCCTTAAAGCGGCACTGGTGAGCCCTGTGATTCCCTCCGCAACTCCAGCATGGTGCTACTCGATTAGCCCCCCCTTGGCGGACTCTGAGTTAAGGGACTCGGGGGCCTGTTCTCTCTTCCCTGAGAAGATTCATGTTCTACAGTCCAGTCTCTAAAAGGCACCACTCTGTGCACAGCACTTGCCGGGTTTGAGTCCTGAGGGTGAGGCATCTGCCTAGAGCCGCAGGTCGAGGTCATGAATGCCTGGCTCATGGCGATGGCCTTCTGCAGTGTGACTGTGGTGTCCGCCGACAGTAGCTTATGAAGAAGGCCCTCATGGCCGATTCCAATGACAAAGATATTCCGCAGTGCTTCAGTGAGGTGGTCGCCGAAATCACACGGTGCGGCCAGCCTCCTGAGGTCTGCAGCGTATTTCGCGATGTCCTGGCCTTTGGGCCGTCAGTGGTTATAAAATCGGTGTCTGGCTGTGAGGATGCTCTCCTTGGGCTTGAGTTCTTGGATCAGCGTTTCAAGCTCCTCGTACGTCTTGGTCGTTGCCTTCGCTGGTGCCAACAAGTCCCTGACGAGACCATAGACGGTGGGCCCACAACTGGTTAGCAGGAGAGCTCTGCACTAATCAGCCAGTGTGGCCGGATTATCGCCTGTCAGGTTGTTTGCTGTGAAGAAATACTCGAGCCTCTCCTCAAAGGCTTCCCAATCATCACCATCGACGAACTGCTGCAACGTACCAAGGTTAACCATTTTCACATGAAAGTCCGTAATCTTGACGCCAATTGTTATATCTTTAGATGCTCTGATAATGACTCCACGAGACAATGTGTTGTACTTGAACTGTAGTGAACTTAGTCCATTGAATGTAACTCCAGAGTGAGGATCACACCTAGTGGCCTGCCTTTTATCCTAGGCCAGGCACACCTGTACAGGTAACCTACAAGTTTCCCACTGCAGTGCCCCCTGGTGGGACATCATATGTAATAGTACAAGCAATAACCATGTTTGGATACATGACACACTCAGTATTTGTAAAAGAATAGAGCTTGAGGTGTTCTAGTTAGATTGTTCAGTTCTCTACTCACCCATTCAATCCCTCCCACAGTTCCTGAACATGTTTCCAGTATTTGTAGCAGGTCAGGGCCTCCACCCGATGGGAGATCGTGGGGTGGATTCCCTCGGATTATCAATGATCCAGCACGTGGAAAATCAGACTTGATGATTTCCACTCGAGCCTGTCTGATTTATCTTCCACCAAATTAGCATGGAGGACGATTGGATTGTCTCATCCAACACACTCCTGGCTGGCCTCCCACATTCGACCCTACGTAAACTTGAGGTCATCCAAAACTCGTCTGCCCCGTGTCCTAACTCGCACCGAGTCCCACTCACCCATCACCCCCTGTGCTCACTGCCCCGTGTCCTAACTCACACCCAGTCCCGCTCACCCATCACCCCCTGTGCTCACTGCCCCGTGTCCTAACTCACACCGAGTCCCACTCACCCATCACCCCCTGTGCTCACTGCCCCGTGTCCTAACTCACACCCAGTCCCACTCACCCATCACCCCCTGTGCTCACTGCCCCGTGTCCTAACTCGCACCGAGTCCCACTCACCCATCACCCCCTGTGCTCACTGCCCCGTGTCCTAACTCGCACCGAGTCCCACTCACCCATCACCCCCTGTGCTCACTGCCCCGTGTCCTAACTCGCACCGAGTCCCACTCACCCATCACCCCCTGTGCTCACTGCCCCGTGTCCTAACTCACACCCAGTCCCACTCACCCATCACCCCCTGTGCTCACTGCCCCGTGTCCTAACTCGCACCGAGTCCCACTCACCCATCACCCCCTGTGCTCACTGCCCCGTGTCCTAACTCACACCGAGTCCCACTCACCCATCACCCCCTGTGCTCACTGCCCCATGTCCTAACTCACACAGAGTCCCACTCACCCATCACCCCCTGTGCTCACTGCCCAGTGTCCTAACTCGCACCAAGTCCCACTCACCCATCACCCCCTGTGCTCACTTCCCCGTGTCCTAACTCGCACCGAGTCCCACTCACCCATCACCCCCTGTGCTCACTGCCCCGTGTCCTAACTCGCACCGAGTCCCACTCACCCATCACCCCCTGTGCTCGCTGACCCGTGTCCTAACTCGCACCAAGTCCCACTCACCCATCACCCACTGTGCTCGCTGACCCGTGTCCCAACTCGCACCAAGTCCCACTCACCCATCACCCCCTGTGCTCACTTCCCCGTGTCCTAACTCACACCAGTCCCGCTCACCCATCACCCCCTGTGCTCACTGCCCCGTGTCCTAACTCGCACCGAGTCCCGCTCACCCATCACCCCCTGTGCTCACTGCCCCGTGTCCTAACTCGCACCGAGTCCCACTCACCCATCACCCCCTGTGCTCGCTGACCCGTGTCCTAACTCGCACCAAGTCCCACTCACCCATCACCCCCTGTGCTCGCTGCCCCGTGTCCTAACTCGCACCGAGTCCCACTCACCCATCACCCCCTGTGCTCACTGCCCCGTGTCCTAACTCGCACCGAGTCCCACTCACCCATCACCCCCTGTGCTCGCTGCCCCGTGTCCTAACTCGCACCAAGTCCCACTCACCCATCACCCACTGTGCTCGCTGACCCGTGTCCCAACTCGCACCAAGTCCCACTCACCCATCACCCCCTGTGCTCACTTCCCCGTGTCCTAACTCACACCAGTCCCGCTCACCCATCACCCCCTGTGCTCACTGCCCCGTGTCCTAACTCGCACCGAGTCCCGCTCACCCATCACCCCCTGTGCTCACTGCCCCGTGTCCTAACTCGCACCGAGTCCCACTCACCCATCACCCCCTGTGCTCGCTGACCCGTGTCCTAACTCGCACCAAGTCCCATTCACCCATCACCCCCTGTGCTCGCTGCCCCGTGTCCTAACTCACACCAAGTCCCACTCACTCATCACCCCCTGTGCTCGCTGACCCGTGTCCTAACTCGCACTAAGTCCCACTCACCCATCACCCCCTGTGCTCGCTGACCTATATTGGCTCCCGGTTAAGCAACGCCTCAATTTCAAAAATCTCATCCTTATTTTCAAATACCTCCATGCTCCTCCCTATCTCTGTAATCTCCTCCAGCCCCACAACCCCCCGAGATGTCTGCGCTCCTCTAATTCTGCCCTCCTGACCATCGGTGATTGTAATCGCTCCACCATCGGTGGCTGTGCCTTCAGCTGCCTGGGTCCCAAGCTCTGCAACTCCCTCCCTAAACCTCTCCACCTCTCTACCTCTCTCTCCTTTAAGACACTTCTGAAAACCTGCCTCTATGACCAAGCTTTTTGGTCACCTGCCCTAATTTCTCCTTATTTGGATCGGTGTCAAATCTTTTGTCATAACACTCCTGTGAAACGCCTTGGGATGTTTTAGTCCATTAAAGGTGCTCTAGAAATACCAGTTGTTGTTGTCGGTGTCCAGGAGAGATGGTGGTGAGTGTGGCAGAGGAGTGCTGAGACAGAACCTGGGAGCCTGGAGACTGTGGCACAGTTTGGTGAATGTGGAGGGCAGGGCGAGTGGCTTGTGTTGTGTGGGAGCCTGCACCGATTTGTTGGGCTGGTTTGCTGATTCTCCTGTGAGTATCCACTTGTTGAACAGACAGCTATTCCCAGTTAATGAGCGACGCAGGAGGATTCTCTGGACAGGCGTCTCTCAACCTGATTGTGTGTCGAGAGGATAAGCTTGCTCTGATTAGGCGGTTGTTGGGAGTTGGAGAGAGCAAGCCGCTGATTTGGAGGCAGGCCGCTTTGTACTCAGAGGGCTGAAGGGTTCGGTCATGTTATTGTCAACTCTGTCGCAAGATGGAAGTGAGTTCAGAGTCTGATTAAGCACAAAAAAACCTCTCGCAGACCGTCAGCTGTGATCATGTCCCACACAGAGACTGCAGGGTGTGAGTGTAATCCCAAGCTAGTGATCTGCCACAGTTTGAAAGAATGATAGAGAGGCAGACAGACGGAGAGAGACACAGAGACACAGACACAAACAAACAGAAACTGAGATAGTGATAGCAAGGGAGAAACAGATAGATTCAACAACGACAATTTATATAGTGCCTTTAACATCATAAAACATCCCAAGGAGCTTCACAGGAGCGTTATCGAACAAAAATTGACACCGAGCCACATGAGGGGATATTAGGGCAGGTGACCAAAGGGTCACCGAGGTCGGTTTTAAGGAGCATCTTAAAGGAGGAGAGAGAGGTAGAGAGGCGGAGAGGTGGAGTTCCAGAGCTTAGGGTCCAGGCAACAGAAGGCACGGCCACCGATGGTGGAGCGATTATGAAGAAGGCAGAATTGGAGGAGCGCAGACATCTCGGGGGGTTGTGGGGCTGGAGGAGATTACAGAGATAGGGAGGGGGGCGAGGGCCATGATGGAGGGATTTGTAAGCAAGGATGAGAATTTTAAAATTGAGGTGCTGCTGGACCAGGAGCCAATGTAGGTCAGCGAGCACAGGGGGTGATGGGTGAGCGGGACTGGGTGTGAGTTAGGACACGGGGCACAGGGGGTGATGGGTGATCGGGACTTGGTGCGAGTTAGGACACGGGGCACAGGGGGTGATGGGTGAGCGGGACTGGGTGTGAGTTAGGACACGGGGCACAGGGGGTGATGGGTGATCGGGACTTGGTGCGAGTTAGGACACGGGGCACAGGGGGTGATGGGTGAGCGGGACTGGGTGTGAGTTAGGACACGGGGCAGTGAGCACAGGGAGTGATGGGTGAGTGGGACTGGGTGCGAGTTAGGACACGGGGCAGCGAGCACAGGGGGTGATGGGTGAGCGGGACTGGGTGTGAGTTAGGACACGGGGCAGCGAGCACAGGGGGCGATGGGTGAGCGGGACTGGGTGTGAGTTAGGACACGGGACAGTGAGCAAAGGGGGTGATGGGTGAGTGGGACTGGGTGTGAGTTATGACACGGGGAAGCGAGCACAGGGGGTGATGGGTGATCGGGACTGGGTGTGAGTTAGGACACGGGGCAGCAAGCACAGGGGGTGATGGGTGATCGGGACTGGGTGTGAGTTAGGACACGGGGCAGTGAGCAAAGGGGGTGATGGGTGAGCGGGACTGGGTGTGAGTTAGGACACGGGGTCAGCGAGCACAGGGGGTGATGGGTGAGTGGGACTTGGTGTGAGTTAGGACACGGGGCAGTGAGCAAAGGGGGTGATGGGTGCGCGGGACTGGGTGTGAGTTAGGACACGGGGCAGCGAGCACAGGGGGTGATGGGTGAGCGGGACTGGGTGCGAGTTAGGACACGGGGCAGCGAGCACAGGGGGTGATGGGTGAGTGGGACTTGGTGTGAGTTAGGACACGGGGCAGTGAGCACAGGGAGTGATGGGTGAGTGGTACTTGGTGTGAGTTAGGGCACAGGGCAGCGAGCACAGGGGGTGATGGGTGAGTGGGACTTGGTGTGAGTTAGGACACAGGGCAGCGAGCACAGAGAGTGATGGGTGAGCGGGACTTGGTGCGAGTTAGGACACGGGGCACAGGGGGTGATGGGTGAGCGGGACTGGGTGCGAGTTAGGACACGGGGCAGCCGAGACTTGGATGAGCTCAAATTTACGGAGGGTGGAAGATGGGAGGCCGGCCAGGAGAGCGTAAGAATAGTTGAGTCTGGGGGTAAGAAACGCACAGATGAGAGTTTCAGCAGCAGGATGGGCTGAGGCGGGGAGGAGACAGGCAAGGTCAGGGAGGGGAAAGTATGCGGTGATGGTGATGGAGGCTCGGGAGCTCAGCTCCGGGTCAGGTCGGACAGCAAGGTAGCAATTGGCCTGGTTCAGACCCAGGCGGCGGGCAGGGAGATGATGCAGACTGTGGCTGGGGAATGGGCTCCTGGGGAGACTTCAGTCCCGGGGAATGGGCCCCTGGGGGACCTTCAGTCCCAGGGAATGGGCTCCTGGGGGACATTCAGTCCCAGGGAATGGGCTCCTGGGGAGACTTCAGTCCCGGGGAATGGGCTCCTGGGGGACCTTCAGTCCCAGGGAATGGGCTCCTGGGGAGACTTCAGTCCCGGGGAATGGGCTCCTGGGGGACCTTCAGTCCCAGGGAATGGGCTCCTGGGGAGACTTCAGTCCCGGGGAATGGGCTCCTGGGGAGACTTCAGTCCCAGGGAATGGGCTCCTGGGGAGACTTTAGTCCCGGGGAATGGGCTCCTGGGGAGACTTCAGTCCCGGGGAATGGGCTCCTGGGGAGACTTCAGTCCCAGGGAATGGGCTCCTGGGGAGACTTCAGTCCCGGGGAATGGGCTCCTGGGGAGACTTCAGTCCCGGGGAATGGGCTCCTGGGGGACCTTCAGTCCCAGGGAATGGGCTCCTGGGGAGACTTCAGTCCCGGGGAATGGGCTCCTGGGGAGACTTCAGTCCCAGGGAATGGGCTCCTGGGGAGACTTCAGTCCTAGGGAATGGGCTCCTGGGGACCTTCAGTCCCGGGGAATGGGCTCCTGGGGAGACTTCAGTCCCGGGTAATGGGCTCCTGGGGAGACTTCAGTCCCGGGGAATGGGCTCCTGGGGAGACTTCAGTCCTGGGGAATGGGCTCCTGGGGAGACTTCAGTCCCAGGGAATGGGCTCCTGGGGACCTTCAGTCCCAGGGAATGGGCTCCTGGGGAGACTTCAGTCCCGGGGAATGGGCTCCTGGGGAGACTTCAGTCCCGGGGAATGGACTCCTGGGGAGACTTCAGTCCCGGGGAATGGGCTCCTGGGGAGACTTCAGTCCTGGGGAATGGGCTCCTGGGGAGACTTCAGTCCCAGGGAATGGGCTCCTGGGGACCTTCAGTCCCAGGGAATGGGCTCCTGGGGAGACTTCAGTCCCGGGGAATGGGCTCCTGGGGAGACTTCAGTCCCGGGGAATGGACTCCTGGGGAGACTTCAGTCCTGGGGAATGGGCTCCTGGGGAGACTTCAGTCCTGGGGAATGGGCTCCTGGGGGACCTTCAGTCCCGGGGAATGGGCTCCTGGGGGACCTTCAGTCCTGGGGAATGGGCTCCTGGGGGACCTTCAGTCCTGGGGAATGGGCTCCTGGGGGACCTTCAGTCTGGAAGTTTTGCTGAGCATTTATTATTGCTGAGTTGCCCCGGGAAGGTTGCAGTGAGGGAGTGATCAGTGTTCAGTGGGCGGAGATAGAGTGAGAGAATGGTCGGGGGTGAGGTGAGGAAGCGATCAGTGGGCAGTAGGTGGAGTCATCATCATCATAGACTGTCCCTCGGAATCGAGGAAACATAGAAACATAGAAAATAGGAGCAGGAGTAGGCCATTCGGCCCTTCGAGCCGGCACCATCATTCAATATGATCATGGCTGATCATTCCCTCTGTACCCCTTTCCTGCTTTCTCTCCATACCCATTGATCCCTTTAGCCGTAAGGGCCATATCTAACTCCCTCTTGAATATATCGAATGAACTGGCATTCCACTCTTAAAATGAGTCCTTAGGTGATTGAACAGTCCAATACGAGAGCCACAGACCCTGTCACAGGTGGGACAGACAGTGGTTGAGGGAAAGGGAGGGTGGGACTGGTTTGCCGCACGCTCCTTCCGCTGCCTGCGCTTGGTTTCTGTATGCTCTCGGCGATGAGACTCGAGGTGCTCAGCGCCCTCCCGGATGCACTTCCTCCACAGGGCGGTCTTGGGCCAGGGACTCCCAGGTGTCAGTGGGGATGTTGCACTTTATCAGGGAGGCTTTGAGGGTGTCCTTGTAACGTTTCCTCTGCCCACCTTTGGCTCGCTTGCCGTGAAGGAGTTCCGAGTAGAGCGCTTGCTTTGGGAGTCTCGTGTCAGGCATGCGGACAATGTGGGCCTGCCTAGCGGAGCTGATCGAGTGTGGTCAGTGCTTCGATGCTGGGGATGTTGGCCTGGTCGAGGACACTGATGTTGGTGCGTCTGTCCTCCCAGGGGATTTGTAGGATCTTTTAGGTGGAGTAAGGGAGTGATCAGGGGATGGGGTGAGGGAAGGTTCATGGTGTGGGGTGAGGGGTCAGGGGGGAGGGAGGGTGAGGGGTCAGGGGGGAGGGTGAGGGAGAGACCCAGTAAGCGGGGTGGGGGGGTGGGGGGAGGAGGGTGAGGGAGAGACCCTGAGACGGTGAGTGGGATGAGACAGGGTTCCTGGTCTTGATCACTCCCAGTGACTTCAACGGGAAAGTATATGGAAGTGATCCAAAATAATTGTTACCTTTACCACTTCTCAACCTTAGTCATCAACAGCCCCTGGTCACCCCTCACAGCCATCTCCATCCATATATAAGGGTTAATATTACACACCATGATACAGACAAAGGGAATCATAACACATTATAAGTGTGTGATATTATCAAGTAATCTTGCCCAAGTGATTTATGTTACTCAAAGATGTAGAAAAATTGCAAAGTGCTGCAGTACAGCGGGACCTGGGGTTACTTGTGCATGAAACACAAAAGGATACTCTGCAGGTACAGCAAGTGATCAGGAAGGCCAATGGTATCTTGGCCTTTATTGTAAAGGGGATGGAGTATAAAAGCAGGGAAGTCTTGCTACAGTTATACAGGGTATTGGTGAGGCCACACCTGGAATACTGCGTGCAGTTTTGGTTTCCATATTTACGAAAGGATATACTTGCTGTGGAGGCAGTTCAGAGAAGGTTCACTCGGTTGATTCCGGAGATGAGGGGGTTGACTTATGGGGAAAGGTTGAGGAGGTTGGGCCTCTACTCATTGGAATTCAGAAGAATGAGAGGTGATCTTATCGCAACGTATAAGATTATGAGGGGGCTTGACAAGGTGGATGCAGAGAGGATGTTTCCACTGATGGGGGAGACTAGAACTAGAGGACATGATCTCAGAATAAGGGGCCGCCCATTTAAAACAGAGATGAGGAGAAATTTCTTCTCTCAGAGGGTTGTAAATCTGTGAAATTCTCTGCCTCAGAGAGCTGTGAAGGCTGGGTCATTGAATAAATTTAAGACAGAAATAGACAGTTTCTTAACCGATAAGGGATTAAGGGGTTATGGGGAGCGGGAGGGAAATGGAGCTGAGTCCATGATCAGATCAGCCATGATCTTATTAAATGGCGGAGCAGGATCGAAGGACCGAATGGCCTACTCCTGCTCCTATTTCTTAGGTTCTTATGCCTTCACACATCTTTCTTAACCCCTGTAAGCATTCCTTAAATTCACCCACAATCACCTAGGAAAATGATTTTAGACAAATTCCGATTATTTTTCTATTTCACCTCATTCATGAGCTCTGGAGAAACATTATCCTCCAATAGAAACATAGAAACATAGAAACATAGAAAATAGGTGCAGAAGTAGGCCATTCAGCCCTTCGAGCCTGTACCGCCATTCAATGAGTTCATGGCTGAACATGCAACTTCAGGACCCCATTCCTGCTTTCTCGCCATACCCTTTGATCCCCCTAGTAGTAAGGACTACATCTAACTCCTTTTTGAATATATTTAGTAAATTGGCCTCAACAACTTCCTGTGGTAGAGAATTCCACAGGTTCACCACTCTCTGGGTGAAGAAGATTCTCCTCATCTCGGTCCTAAATGGCTTACCCCTTATCCTTAGACTGTGACCCCTGGTTCTGGACTTCCCCAACATTGAGAACATTCTTCTTGCATCTAACCTGTCTAAACCCGTCAGAATTTTAAAGGTTTCTATGAGATCCCCTCTCATTCTTCTGAACTCCAGTGAATACAAGCCCAGTTGATCCAGTCTTTCTTGATATGTCAGTCCCGCCATCCCGGGAATCAGTCTGGTGAACCTTCGCTGCACTCCCTCAATAGTAAGAATGTCCTTCCTCAAGTTAAGAGACCAAAACTGTACTCAATACTCCAGGTGTGGCCTCACCAAGGCCCTGTACAACTGTAGCAACACCTCCCTGCCCCTGTACTCAAATCCCCTCGCTATGAAGGCCAACATGCCATTTGCTTTCTTAACCGCCTGCTGTACCTGCATGCCAACCTTCAATGACTGATGTACCATGACACCCAGGTCTCGTTGCACCTCCCCTTTTCCTAATCTGTCACCATTCAGATAATAGTCTGTCTCTCTGTTTTTACCACCAAAGTGGATAACCTCACATTTATCCACATTATACTTCATCTGCCATGCATTTGCCCACTCACCTAACCTATCCAAGTCACCCTGCAGCCTCATAGCATCCTCCTCGCAGCTCACACTGTTACCCAACTTAGTGTCATCCGCAAATTTGGAGATACTACATTTAATCCCCTCATCTAAATCATTAATGTACAGTGTAAACAGCTGGGGCCCCAGCACAGAACCTTGCGGTACCCAACTGGTCACTGCCTGCCATTCTGAAAAGTACCCATTTACTCCTACTCTTTGCTTCCTGTCTGACAACCAGTTCCCAATCCACGTCAGCACACTACCCCCAATATTATAATATTATCATCACCTTTTAACAAAGTTTCCAAATCAATCTAAGGTATTAACACATTTTTGTTCATTGCACTTAACATAGGAACATAGAAACATAGAAAATAGGTGCAGGAGTAGACCTTTCGGCCCTTCGAGCCTGCACCACCATTCAATATGATCATGGCTGATCATTCAACCTCAGTACCCCTTTCCTGCTTTCTCTCCATACCCCTTGATCCCTTTAGCTGTAAGGGCCACATCTAACTTCCTCTTGAATATATCCAATGAGCTGGCATCAACAACTTTCTGTGGTAAAGAATTCCACAGGTTCACCACTCTCTGAGTGAAGAAGTTTCTCCTCATCTCGGTCCTAAATGGCCTACCCCTTATCCTAAGACTGTGTCCCCTGGTTCTGGACTTTCCCAACATCGGGAACATTCTTCCTGCATCTAACCTGTCCAGTCTCGTCAGAATTTTATATGTTTCTATGAGATCCCCTCTTATCCTCCTTATCTCCAGTGTATAAAGGCCCAGTTGATCCAGTCTCTCCTCATAGGTCAGTCCTGCCATCCCAGGAATCAGTCTGGTGAACCTTCGCTGCACTCCCTCTTAACGGACCTTTTGTTTATCAGCATGGACTCAGGCACAATATTTTAGCATTTCAAAATGATCTCCATTCCGGAGGGTCATTCGGTCTGCAAGTTGAGGGATGTCAGTTACCTTTAACACAACCGTCTCCCCCCAATAGATCTGCCTGAATATACAGCATTGGATGGGGAACAGTTCGACTGCAGATTTTGATTATTCCCTTCTCGAGTGCTTGAACAGCAACTCGTATTAACTCATCGAATCAATTTTAATTTCACAAACAAATGGTGCCCAGGCTTGGCGGTTTTACAAAGGAGACGAAAGTACTTCTAATTACATTTGGATGTAAGTCTTGTATCTTTCCCCCTCAAGCAATCTGTCTTGGAAGATAGTAGACGACTCCGAATAGGTTAAATCCAAGCTGCAACATTGAAAATCCATCAATGATTACAGATAAGAAGTTAAATTCTGAAAACTGCCGGAGATCTCACTGCACTCTCCCAGCAGCAGTCGCTCTGTAACTTTGTGACGTCATTTAATGTCAAAGAGCCAACCTTGGTAATCTTGCACCATCAACACTCCTACAGTCCTCTGCTTAAAATCCCCAGAAAGTGCATTGCGTATTTCCTTCCCAGCCCAAAGGGTTAATAACCCTTCTGTCACTGTGGGGAAACAGCCACTCAAATTAAGAAACTTCAAATCTAATAATGCCCAAAGTGTAAATGTTGTTGCTTAGTGAATTAAAGACAGAGTTAATCTGATACTAGAAAGCAAAAAAAAAACATCTGCTTGGAGAAAGGTTTAACTGTTTTTGCATTTCAAAAGAAGCCAAACGCAGCCATCATTAGTCAATATCTGCTCATGCCGCACATTCTCCTTCACTCCCAATTTTCAAAACATGAGCCAGGAAGGTACAAAAATGTTACACAGTTTTTATCTGTCCCCAGGAATGAAAACAGTTTACAAATGTGAGGTTATCCACTTTGATGGTAAAAACAGAGAGACAGACTATTATCTGAATGGTGACAGATGAGGAAAAGGGGAGGTGCAACGAGACCTGGGTGTCATGGTACATCAGTCATTGAAGGTTGGCATGCAGGTACAGCAGGCGGTTAAGAAAGCAAATGGCATGTTGGCCTTCATAGCGAGGGGATTTGAGTACAGGGGCAGGGAGGTGTTACTACAGTTGTACAGGGCCTTGGTGAGGCCACACCTGGAATATTGTGTTCAGTTTTGGTCTCCTAATCTGAGGAAGGACATTCTTGCTATTGAGGGAGTGCAGCGAAGGTTCACCAGACTGATTCCCGGGATGGCGGGACTGACATATCAAGAAAGACTGGATCAACTGGGCTTGTATTCACTGGAGTTCAGAAGAATGAGAGGGGATCTCATAGAAACCTTTAAAATTCTGACGGGTTTAGACAGGTTAGATGCAGGAAGAATGTTCCCAATGTTGGGGAAGTCCAGAACCAGGGGTCACAGTCTAAGGATAAGGGGTAAGCCATTTAGGACTGAGATGAGGAGAAACTTCTTCACCCAGAGAGTGGTGAACCTGTGGAATTCTCTACCACAGAATGTTGTTGAGGCCAATTCACTAAATATATTCAAAAAGGAGTTAGATGTAGTCCTTACTACTAGGGGGATCAAGGGGTATGGCGAGAAAGCAGGAATGGGGTACTGAGGTTGCATGTTCAGCCATGAACTCATTGAATGGCGGTGCAGGCTAGAAGGGCCGAATGGCCTGCTCCTGCACCTATTTTCTATGTTTCCATGTTTCTATGTTTACAAACAGCACAATTCAGTGCTGATACCACGACATTCTGTGAAACAATTCTATAGCACAATCCAACTACAGGATATCTTCCTATCATCACCATACACACAGCCTTTTCCCTGGTCACACATTCTGCCACCAATAAACAATCAGAATCACCTCCAATAGAGACCTTGACATTGGTCAGAATGTTTTTTTTAAATGCCAATTATTGCTGTGAAGGTCCTATGACCCGAACCATAGACTTTCACGCAAATTATAACAACCAGAATTTCATCCTGGCCACAATAAAAGTCTGCTTTTCACAATTTAATAGGTTAGTTAAACTCAGTGACTCGGATTTTATTTAATTATGTTGTGGGGTGACAAGTGTGTGAGGAGTTGAAGAGGCTTCTAACTCCCCCTCCGTACCTAACGTCGCCACTCGAACCACACAAAGTCAGAGGAGGTGCAGAAGGTGCGGGAGGGAACGGTCCCTTAATCCCTTTTTTTCAACCCCTGGAGCTGTGGAATCCTCTGAACACCACCAGGGCTTCATCGATTTCCATCTCCACCACCACCTGCTGCCCTCCCATCCCCGTCACAGCACGTGGGGAGATCCCGTCCGAACTGACCCCCGTCCGGACGGAATTCCTCATCGGCGCCAAACCCCGGAACCTCCCTCGGGAGCCGGCGCCTCACAACTTGAGCCGCCTCGGGGAAATCCCCTCCGTGCCTTTCAGTTCCGCGCGGAGGGGTTTCCTGTACGGGCTGCTCCTGCACACCCTCAACTTTGCCATCCTCGCCGGCCGTCCGGACACGCCATGGCGTACCATCTTGCCGTCCGGAGGAGGCAGGGGTCCCCGATGGAGGGCACTCTACGCGGGAGTCCTCCCACTGTTTATCGGGGACTTGGCCTGGAGGGTGGTGCACGGAGCAGTCCCGTGCAATAAATTTTTAAGCCGGTTCACGGGCTCCCAGGCCGCCTGCAATTTCTGCGGTCTGGAGGAGTCCGTGTTCCATGTTTTTACTGAGTGCACGAGGTTGCAGCCCCTGTTTTATTATTTAAAGGGGCTGCTCCTCAAATTCTGGCTGCACTTCAGTCCCACTCTCCTGATCTTTGGGCACCCTGTGCGGAGGGGAGCGGGTAGGTCCGAGGGCCTCCTCGTAGGACTGCTCCTGGGCACGGCCAAGGGTGCCATCAGCCGGTCCAGGCAGCGGGCGGTCGAGGGGGTCGTTCAACCTGACTGCCTGCCTCTCTTCCGCTCTTACATCCGGTCCAGGGTGTCCTTGGAGATGGAGCACGCGGTGTCCACCGGTACGCTCGCGGCCTTCCGCGAGAGGTGGGCACCGGAGGGACTGGAGTGCATCATCACGCCCGGCAACCAAATTTTAATTTGATTTTATATGTTTTAAAGTTTAATTTGCTTTAATTGCCGGATTTTTAGTGTCCCCCTCCCCTTTTACAGGGGGCACTTGTAAAATATATGGTTTTAATGCCCCCCAAAATAAATCACAGGACACGGGTGCATAGGGGCCCCTCCTGCAACCATGCCCGCTCGGGTGTCTGCTAACTTTGCATGCTGCAGCTCAGAGATTCCTTCCTCTAGAGTCCTGTTCTGTTCATCTACAAGAAACTGATCCAGCTTCAGAATGTCCTGGTTGCTTCGAGGAACCTGGAATCGCCATTTTTCTCCCTCTTTCCTGGCCGCTGCTCACTGCTCTGTATGTTCTCTGTCTCTGGCCTCAGTCTCTTCTCCTAACTTCTGAATCCCCAGCATCAGGCACTGTAACACTAACGCTTTTCTCTTTCTATCACTAACCCTAACACGTTCACCTTTTTTAATTGGACGCACTCCACGAAGGACTGCCGTGTCTCTCTCCATCCTGTAGGGGTTTCCTGCCCTATCCCGTAAGGACCCCCTTGAGACCCAATCCATTCATTGAGAAATGACCGGACCACACCAGGAATATTTCCAGATCCTCCCATTTCTAACTGCAGGTCCCTTTAGGTTGCAACAACTCGGAGAATACTCACGCCTCGTGTGGTAAACACTTCCTCGAACAAACTCCGACGATGACATTTCAACAGAATCACATCAGAACAATTCCGACGTAACAAAATTAAATATCACGTCGGGGTCACCAAGAGGTTAGCCTGATTGTTGTTCTTTTTCACCTCTGGCTTACTTTAAACACTGGATTACACACACACACCCAGCAGCAGCAAGGCAGAATCAGGACATTATTGAAACCTCACACTTCACAAAGCCACTCTGAGCTGTGATCCATCTCCTGTACCAACGTCACCTTTGATCGCTACTTTCCATGCCGACCAATAAATCGTACTACATCAAAGATACACGCACATGATTACAAAACCACAGCAAGAACTAAACAAACGTGCGCTTAATCTCTAACAATCATTTTATTGCCTTGCCCACAAGTACCCTGATTGCCCTCATAAACACATCCCATTCCCGTAAACACAAGTGACCAAGCCAGCATATTCCAGACCAACATTCCACCATCCTCCTCACCTGTGGGGATATCCTGGCTTTAGGCCTGTTACACAATTCATCCCTCGCTCAGCAGAGAGCGGAGTCAGAAGGTCATGGATTCAAGCCTTACTCCAGAGACTTAAGCACACAATGCAGGTTGATATCTCAGTGCAATACTGAGGGAATGTCAGGGGTGCGGTCTTTCAGATGTGACTTTAAACCAAGGCCGTGTCTGCCCCGTTAGGTGGGTGTAAAAGATCTCAAGGCACTATTTGAAGGATAGCAGGGGAGTTCCCTCAGTCTCTGGGCAAACATGTAGCAATCAACCAACATTACTATAACTTTTATTTGTGGGAACTTGCTGTGTTCAAATTGGCTGCCAAGTTTCCAACAGTGACTACACTTCAAAAGTACTTCATTGGCCGTGAGGTACTTTAGCACGTCCTGTCGTTGTGAAAGGCACTATATAAATGCATGATTAATCTTCTTTCTGTACACTGATTTCACCCCAGCAGCAAGTTGACCATTGCGTCCAATCATGGCTTTTAATCTAACCGTGTAAATATCAGCACAATGATTCCATTCCATGTTTTTATCCATCGTGTACCGTCTACATTTTGACCAACACCTCATCAGTGGTTCTCGTTGTGACAGAACAGCAAAATATAAAGTTCTCATTGATCTCAGAAGAATGAGAGGTGATCTTATCGAAATGTATAAGATTATGAGGGGGCTTGACAAGGTGGATGCAGAGAGGATGTTTCCACTGATGGGGGAGACTAGAACTAGAGGGCACGATCTTAGAATAAGGGGCCGTCCATTTAAAATAGAGATGAGGAGGAATTTCTTCTCAGCGGATTGTGAATCTGTGGAATTCACTACCTCAGAGAGCTGTGGAAGCTGGAACATTGAATAAATTTAAAACAGAAGTAGACAGTTTCTCAACCGAAAGGGGAATAAGGGGTTATGGGGAGCGGGCAGGGAAGTGGAGCTGAGTCCATGATCGGATCAGCCTTGATCGTATTAAATGGCGGAGCAGGCTCGAGGGGCCGTATGGCCCACTCCTGCTCCTATTTCTTATGTTCTTATGTTGTTAACTCATCATGTGCCAGTCCCACAGACAGCCTAGAAAGAACATTGAGGTACCCAGGCAGTGTGAATCCTCATTCCCACAGTATTCCCACAGTGCTGTTAGGGAGGGAGTTCCAGGATTGTGACCCAGCGACGATGAAGGAACGGCCGATATATTTCCAAGTCAGGATGGTGTGTGACTGGGAGGGGAACGTGGAGGTGGTGGTGTTCCCATGCGCCTGCTGCCCTTGTCCTTCTAGGGGGCAGAGGTCGCGGGTTTGGGAGGTGCTGCCGAAGAAGCCTTGGCGAGTTGCTGCAGTGCATCTTGTAGATGGTACACACTGCAGCCAGGGGGCGCCGGTGGTGGAGGGAGTGAGTGTTGAAGGTGGTGGATGGGGGGCCAATCAAGCGGCTGCTTTGTCCTGGATGGTGTCGAGCTTCTTGTGTTGTTGGAGCTGCACCATCCAGGCAAGTGGAGAGTGTTCCATCACACTCTGAAAAAACAGTGTCAGATTCCACTTGTACACTGATAACACCCAGCTCTACCTCAGCTCCACCCTCCTCTCTCTCTCTCTCTCTCTCTCTTGCCCACCACGGACTCTGATTTGTCACTATGCATGTCCAACATCCTGTTCTGGATCAGCAGTAATTTCCTGCAGCTAAGTATTAGGAACACTGAACCCATTGTCTCCGGTTCCTGCCACAAACTCCGTTCCCTCACCACCGACTCCATCCCTCTCTCTAGCTGAGATTGAACAAGGCTTTTCGCAACCTTGGCGACCTATTTGACCCTGAGATAAGTGTCTGATCCTGTTATGTTTAGAATAACTCCACAAGACTGAGTACTGTGTCTCTTTAATAAAACTCCAGAGTGCCAAAGCCTCATGGCAGACAACCTTTTATACTCGCTTGCACGAGGTGTGCAGGTGACCCTTGGGCCTCCAACAGGTGCGCCCTCTGGTGGCAAGTCTTACACAGTTACAATATTTACATACATAACATCACTCCCCCCAAAGGCTTTGATACAAATTATTTAGAAGTTGAGACGATCCGGGGCCCTTCGCTCCCTGGTTGAATGCTTGAGTTCGAACCCTGGTATGGGCGAGTTGGTTGGACCATTGCTGCACTGCGGCGCGGCTGGTCTGACTGGACTGTTGGGAACGGTGGGTTCATCCTCTTGATTGACAGCGAGGTCGATTGCTGGTTGGGTGTGTGTTCGTGGATCGATGTTGGTGATGGCCTCTTCAAGTTGTTCCTGGTTGTCGGTGAACCGCAGTTTGGTCTGATCCAAATGCTTTCTGCACGTTTGTCCATTGCATAGTTTGACTATAAACACTCTATTCCCCTCCTTGGCCAAGGCAGTGCCAGCAACCCATTTGGGACCATGACCATAATTAAGGACAAACACCGGGTCGTTTACATCAATGTCACGCGATACAGCCGTGCGATCGTGGTACATGTTTTGCCGGTAACGCCGGGTTTCCACATGATCATTAAGTTCCATGTGGACTAAGGAGAACCTGGTTTTGAGTGCTCTCTTCATTAACAATTCCGCCAGGGGAACCCCGGTAAGCGAGTGGGATTGCATCCAGTAGCTAAGCAGAACTCGAGATAAATGGGTCGGCAGGGAGCCTTCTGTCACGCGTTTCAAGTTCTGCTTGATAGTTTGGACTGCCCGTTCCACTTGACTGTTGGATGTGGGCTAAAACGGGGCAGACCTGACATGCTAATGCCACTGCGGGTCATAAACTCATTGAATTCTGAGCTGGTGAAACATGGTCCATTGTCACTGACAAGGACGTCGGGCAAGCCATGGGCGGTGAACATGGCCCGGAGGCTTTCAATGGTGGCAGTGGACGTGCAGGATGACATGATTACACATTCAATCCATTTGGAGTAAGCGTCCAATACTGCTAAGAATATCTTTCCTAGAAGGGGGCCCGCGAAATCTACGTGGATCCTGGACCACGGTTTGGAGAGCCATGACCACAGACTCAGTGGAGCCTCCCGAGGTGAATTGCTCAACTGTGAGCAAGTGTTACATTGGTGTACGTGTGACTCCAATTCCGAGTCCATGCCGGGCCACCAAACGTGCGACCTGGCGACAGCCTTCATCATGACTATGCCTGGGTGGGTACTGTGTAGGTCGTGTATAAACGTTTCCCTGCCTTTTTTTGGCAAAACCACGCGATTACCCCATAGGAGACAATCCGACTGGATGGACATTTCATCTTTACGTCGGTGAAACGGCTTAATTTCATCTTGCATTTCCCCGGGAACGGTCGACCAGCTCCCATTGAGGACGCAACGTTTTACTAGTGATAGCACAGGGTCCAGGTCCTGGTCTGGCGAGCCGTGATGGGTGACCCCCTCACTCTCAAAAACATCCATGACCAGAAGCCAGTCTGCGGGTTGCGCCCTTTCCACCCCGGTGGTGGGCAATGGTAGCCAACTGAGGGCATCAGCACAGTTCTCCGTGCCTGGTCAGTGGCGGATAACATCGTCATAAGCAGATAACGTTAGTGCCCATCTGTGGATGCGGGACGAAGATTGTTGTTTATACCTTTGCTTTCTGAAAACAGCGAAATGAGCGGCTTGTGGTCGGTTTCAAGCTCGAACCGAAGTCCAAATAGGTATTGGTGCATTTTCTTAACCCCGTATACGCATGCTAACCCCTCTTTCTCGAACATACTGTAGGCTCTTTCAGCCTTAGTTAGACTTCTAGATGCATATGGAACCGGTTGGAGATTGCCCGATACATTGGCTTGCTGTAGCACACACCCGACCCCGTACGAAGATGCATCACAAGCTAGCACTAAACGTTTACACGGGTCATACAATACAAGTGACTTGTTAGAACATAGCAGGTTTCTGGCCTTCTCAAAGGCTGTCTCTTGAGATTTAGCCCAAACCTAGTCATCACCCTCACGTAGCAACATGTGCAATGGTTCCAGCAAAGTGCTCAACCCGGGTAGAAAGTTACCAGAATAGTTGAGGAGTCCCAGGAACACAGTGTGTTCTTGATGGCCTCCGTCTTTGAGTTCGTGGGTCTGATGCCATCTGCCACAATCTTTCTCCCCAAAAATTCGACTTCTAGCACCAGGAAAACACACTTGGCTTGCAAAATTGGAGTGTTTCAGCCTGAGTCCCGCTCTGTCTAGTCGACTTAGAACCTCTTCCAGGTTGTGCAAGTGTTCGATGGTATCATGACCGGTGATCAAGATGTTGTCTTGAAACACAAGGTTCATGGAACCGATTTCAGCAGACTCTCCATGTTCCTCTGGAAAATGGCAGCAGCCAAACGAATCCCAAAAGGGCACCTGTGGTATATAAACAGTCCTTTGTGCGTGTTGATGCACATCAATCTTTTCGAGATTCAGCTAGCTCCTGTGTCATGTAAGCGGAGGTTAGATCCAATTTGGTGAACGACTTCCACCCTGCTAACGTTGCAAACAGGTCATCCGCCTTGGGTAATGGATACTGGTCTTGTAACGAGACTCGGTTGATCGTAACCTTGTCGTCTCCGCAGATCCTGACCGTGCCATCGCTTTTCAACACTGGAACAATTGGGTTGGCCCACTCGTTGAACTCAACTAACGATGTGATTCCCTCTCGTTCAAGTCTGTCCAGTTTGATCTCGACTTTCTCCCTCATCATAAATGGAACTGCTTGAGCCTTGTGATGAACAGGCCGTGCATCAGGGACTAGATGGATCTGCACCTTGGCGCTTGTGAAGTGGCCAATGCCTGGTTCAAATAGCGACATTAATTTATTCAGCACTTGGGCGCACGAGGCATCATCCACCGAAGATGGTGCTTTGATGTCCAGTTCCATCGAATCTTTCCCAGCCAGCTTCTGCTGAACAGCGTTGGGCCATCGCCTGGTACAATCCACAGTGATAAATCATCCACAGCTCCATCGTACGATACCTTCACTGTCGCACTTCCAATGACTGGTATGAGCTCTTTGGTGTAAGCGCACAGCTTTGTATAAATTGGGCTCAGTTTTGGCCTTTGTGCCTTGTTGCCCCACAGTTTCTCAAAAGCCTTCTGGCTCATAATTGGCTGACTCGTCCCCGTGTCCAACTCCATGGAAACTGAAATGCCATTTAATTTGACTTTGAACATTATAGGAGGACTCTTGGTGATGAAGCTGTGTACCCCAGACACTTCTTCCTCAGCCTCGGGTTGAGTTGCCTCTCTCACTCGTTCTGCGTGATCCGTGCCGGATCGATCATCCTCTGCCGACTCTGCCACGTGGTGAGTCACAGCACGTTTACACATTCACTGGAGGTGCCCCATTGTTCCGCAGTGTTTGCACACGCAGTGCTTGAATCGACATTGATGGGCTCGATGATTACCCCCGCAGCGCCAACATGGTGTTAATGGATTCGCATTCACGCCCCACGGCGGACTCTGAGTCATCCTCGGTCTTGCAGCTTCAGACGTGTGGGCCCTGCCATCTACAGTTCTGCCTGCTAGCAACGTTATTTTATGCACAGTACTTGCCGGTGAGCTTCGATGCTGAGTTAGATATCAGTTTAATATTATCGTTTGTGGACATGAAAGCCTGGACCTTGTTCAGGTCTGGGGATTCGGCAGACAGCAGCTTGTGAAGAATGACCTTGTGGCCGATTCCAAGCACAAAAATGTCCCGCAGCATTTCCCCCAAATATCCAGCAAAATCGCAAGGTCCCGCAAGGCGTCTTAGGTCGGCGACATAACTCGCCACGTCCTGGGCCTCGGAGTGATGGTGCATATAGAAGCGATACCTGGCCATTAAGATGCTCTTCTTTGGCTTGAGGTGTTCCCAAACCAGCGTACACAACTCTGCATATGTCTTTTCCGCTGGTTTCATCGGTGCTAGCAGATGCTTGATGAGGTCGTATGTTGTAGACCCACACACGGTGAGGAGAATCGCCCTGCACTTGATCACTGTATCGTCCCCATCCAGCTCATTGGCCACGAAGTACTGGGCGAGACGTTCAACGAAGGCTTCCCAATCATCAACATCTACAAATCGCTCAAGAATATCGACGGCAGGCATAACCACGTGAAAGTTCACGATCTGTTACTTGTCGCCAATTGTTATGTTTAGAATCACTCCAGAAGACTGAGTACTATAAGCTTAAACTGATGTGACCTTAGTCTCTTTAGTAAAACTCCAGAGTGCCAGAGCGGCATGGCAGACAACCTTTTCTACTCGCTTGCATGAGGTGTGCAGGTGACCCTTGGGCCTCCAACAGGTGCGCCCTCTGGTGGCAAGTCTTACACAGTTATAATGTTTACATACATAACAGATCCCATATCCGCTCCATCATGTCAGACCGCCTATTTCCACCTCAATAACATCGCCCGTCTCCGCCCCTGCCTCAGCTCATCTGCTGCTGAAACTCTCATCCATGCCTTTGTTACCGCTAGACTTGACTATTCCAATGCACTCCTGGCCGGCCTCTCACTGTAAACTTGAGCTCATCCAAAACTCTGCAGCCTGCATGCTAACTCGCTCCAATCAGGCACGGTGGCTATAGTGATTATGTTACGGGACTGGACTAATGATCCGGTGACATCAGTTGAAATCCCACCACGGCAGCTGGGGAATTTAAATTCAGTTAATTCAATAAATCTGGAAGTAAGAAAAATGTTAGTATCAGTAATGGTGATCATGGAACTACCAGATTGACGTAAAAACCCAACTGCTTCACGAATGTCCTTTCGGGAAGGAAATCTGCCGCCCTTACCCGGTCTGGCCGATATGTGACTCCAGACACACAGCAATGTGGTTGATTCTTAACTGCCCTCTGCAGCTCACCACCACCTTCTCAGGGCAATTAGGGATGGGCAATAAATGCTGGTCTTGTCAGCGATGCCCACATCCCGAGAATGAATAATAAAAAGTCCCATTCACCCATCACCCCTGTGCTCGCTGACCTATATTGGCACCTAGTCCAACAACGCCTCAATTTAAAAATTATCATCCTTGTTTTTGAATCCCTCAATGGCCCTCATCCCTCGCTATCTCTGTAACCTCCTCCAGTCCTGCAACCTTCTGACATCTCTGCACTCCTCCAATTTATGCCTCTTGCATGTCTCCGATTTTAATCACTCCATCATTGGCGGCCGTGCCTTCAGCTGCCTGGGCCCTAAGCTCCGGAACTCCCTCCCTAAACCTCTCCGCATCTCTACCCTTCTCTCCTTTTTTAAAACGCTCCTTAAAACCTACTTTTTTGAGCAAGCTTTTGGTCACCTGTCCCTAATATCTCCTCACATGGCTCGGGTCATTAGTTTTTGATAATAACCCGATGAAGAACCTTGGGATGTTTTCACAAATTAAAGGTGCTCGAAAAAAGTGAGCTGTTTACTGGGACAGTGTAGAGGGAGCTTTACTCTGTATCTCACCCCCTGTACCTGCCCTGGGAGTGTTTGGTGGGGCAGTGTAGAGGGAGCTTTACTCTGTATCTCACCCCCTGTACCTGCCCTGGGAGTGTTTGGTGGGGCAGTGTAGAGGGAGCTTTACTCTGTATCTAACCCCCTGTACCTGCCCTGGGAGTGTTTGGTGGGACAGTGTAGAGGGAGCTTTACTCTTTATCTAACCCCGTGCTATCCCTGCCCTGGGAGTGTTTGATGGGACAGTGCAGATGTACCTTTACTCTTTATCTAAACCATGAAGTACCTGCCTTGGGAGTGTTTGATGCGACAGTGTAGAGGGAGATTTGCTCTGTATCTAATGCCCTGTAACTGCCCTGGGAGTGTTTGATGGGACAGTGTAGAGGGAGCTTTACTTTGTATCTAACATGTGCTGTACCTGCCGTGCGAGTGTGTGATGGGACAGTATAGAGGGAGCTTTACTCTCTCTCTAACCCGTGCTGCACCTGCCCTGGGAGATTTTGATGGGATAATGTAGAGGGAGCTTTACTCTGTATCTAACTCTGTGCTGTTCCTGCCCGGGGAGGGTTTCATGGGACAGTGTAGAGGTAGCTTTACTGTGGATCTAACGCCCTGTACCTGCCCTGGGAGTGTTTGTTGGGACAGTGTAGAGGGAGCTTTACTCTGTATTTAACCCCATGTTGGAGCTGCCCTGGGTGTGTTTGATGGGACAGTGTAGAGGGAGCTTTACTCTGTATCTAACCCCGTGCTGTACCTGCCCTGGGAGTGTTTGATGGGACAGTGCTGAGGGAGATTTACTCTGTATCTAACCTGTGCTGTACCTGCTGTAAAGTCCTGTCCCCTCAGTACAGACTCACACGAGGCATGTAGTGAAGTCAAGATCACTCTGGACCTGCACCTTTATTTCACAGCTCTGGAATGCTGCACTTGCCTGAGACCTGTCCTTATATACCTGTCTCTTGCAAGTGCACCCCTGGTGGTAAGGTATGCTGGTGGTTACAGGTCATATCTTATTACAGTCATGTATAGCATGTTAGGATACAGTTATATATAATAATGTAAGATACATGACATCACCCTCCCCCAAGGTCTTATTGTCTTTATAGGTTCAGTCTCTCAGGTGGTCTACGCTCTCGCGTGGAGCGTCTGAGTTGTGGTTCAGTTGTTTGCCTTGGTGTCTGTTTTTCTTTGGGTGTGGTTGCTGGAATCACGCCTGGGCTGTCTGTTTCGATTGGTGTGATTGTTGTTGACTCACCTGGGCTGTCTGTTGGGATTGCACTTTCCTCAGGTTGTTCCCTCTGTCTGTCCACCAGGTGTGGTGCGAGTTCCACATTGTAGTCTGCCTCTGGTTCCGCAGTGTTGTTGGTAAATCTGCTTTTGACTTGGTCTACATGCCTCCGGCAGGTTTTGCCATTGTCCATTTGTACTACCAGTAGCCTGTTTCCTTCCTTGCCCGTTACTGTCGCTGCAAGCCATTTGGGACCCCTGCCATAGTTTAGTACAAACACTTTGTCCCCTATCTCATTCCATCTCCCCCTCGAATTTCTGTCATGGTACTCAGTCAGCTTACGGCGCTTTGCCTCAACGATTTCGTGCATGTCTGGGAGGATTAATGAGAGCCTTGTTTTTAAAGTCCTTTTCATCAACAGTTGCACGGGGGGGATCCCAGTCAGTGAGTGCGGACGAGATCTGTATGCCAGCAGCAATCGCGACAGGCGACCCTGCAGCGTGGGACCTTGTATTTAAAGCATGCCTTGTTTAATGATTTGCACTGCTCTCTCCGCCTGGCCGTTGGAGGCCGGCTTGAACGGTGCCATCTTGACGTGATTTATACCGTGGTCAATTATGAAGTCTTGGAATTCTGCGCTGGTGAAGCACGGACCATTGTCACTGACCAATATGTCAGGGATTCCGTGCATTGCAAACATGGTTGTGAAGCTCTCCACAGTGGTGGAGGTTGTGCTCGAGTTTAAAATGGTGCATTCGATCCACTTTGAAAATGCAACTACAACTACGAGGAACATTTTGCCCATGAATGGGCCCGCATAGTCTATGTGCACCCGCGACCACGGTTTGGTCAGCCAGGGCCAGGGGCTCAGTGGAGCCTCCCTGGGGGCATTGCTGAGTTGGGCACAAATGGTGCAGAGCTCCAAGTCCGCGTCAATACCAGGCCACCAGACATGGGATCTGGCTATGGCTTTCATGAGAGCGATCCCCGAGTGCTCGCAGTGAAGCTCCCGGACAAATGCCTCTCTGCCTCGCAGAGGCATGACTACTCGGCTGCCCCACATCAGGCAGTCTGCTTGTAGTGATAGCTCATGCATGCGCCTGTGAAAGGGTTTTAATTCCTCGGGGCAGGTATCGCGAGCCTCTGGCCAGTCACTGGTTAGGACACATCTTTTTACTAAGGATAACGTGGGGTCGCTGGCCGTCCAGGCTCTGATTTGGCGAGCCGTCATGGGCGAATCTGTGGACTCAAAGGCATTGATTGCCATGACTATTTCACAGTCCTGTTCGTCAGACCCTTCCGTGGTCACCAGAGGTAGTCTGCTGAGCGCGTCGGCACAGTTGTCTGTGCCTGGTCTGTGCCTTATGGTATAGTCGTAGGACGCCAGCATGAGTGCCCACCGTTGAATTCGCGCCGAGGCGTTAGCGTTTATTGCCTTGCTCTCGGATAGGAGGGACTTGAGGGACTTGTGGTCGGTTTCTAACGCGAACTTGGCCCCGAAAAGGTATTGTTGCATCTTTTTGACACCATACACACACGCGAGCGCCTCCTTCTCTACCATTCCGTACCCGCGCTCCGCCCGCGAAAGTGACCTGGAGGTATAAGCTATGGGTTGTAATTTGCCCGCACTATTGACATGTTGCAAAATGCACCTGACCCCATACGCTGACGCATCGCATGTGAGAACTAGCTTTTTACCTGGGTCAAAGAAAGTCAAAACACTGTTGGAACACAGAAGGTTGCGTGCCTTATTGAAGGCGCGTTCCTGGGCATCCCCCCAAAACCAATCGCACCCCTTCCTGAGTAGCACGTGGAGAGGCTCCAGCAGCATGCTTAAGTTCTGCATAAAGTTCCCAAAGTAATTGAGTAGCCCGAGAAAGGCGCGCAGTTCTGAGACATTCCGGGGCCTGGGTGCCAGGCGAATTGCTTCTGTTTTGGACTCTGTTGGGCGGATTCCATCAGCGGCAATCCTTCTGCCCAAAAATTCAACCTCGGGTGCGAGAAACAGGCACTTGGATTTCTTGACTTGTAGGCCGACCCGATCCAACCGCTTTAGTACTTCCTCCAAATTACAGAGATGGGAGTCGGTGTCCCTGCCCGTGATAAGTATGTCGTCTTGAAATACAACCGTCCCCGGGATGGACTTGAGCAGACTCTCCATGTTGCGCTGGAATATGGCAGCTGCTGACCTGATGCTGAATGGGCATCGATTGTACATGAAAAGGCCTCGATGTGTGTTGATGGTGGTGAGTAGCTTGGATTCCTCGGTCAATTCCTGCGTCATATACGCAGATGTGAGGTCTAATTGTGAGAAAAGTTTACCTCCAGCCAATGTGGCAAATAAGTCCTCCGCTCTGGGCAGCGGGTACTGGTCCTGTAGGGAGACTCTGTTTATGGTAGATTTGTAGTCCCCACAGATTCATACGGAACCATCAGGCTTCATGACTGGGACGATGGGACTTGCCCAGTCGCTAAATTCCACAGGTGATATAATGCCTTCCCGCAGAAGCCTGTCTAGTTCGTGTTCAATCTTTTCCCTCATCACATAGGGTACAGCTCTAGCCTTGTGATGGACCGGTCTAGCATCCTGTGTGATGTAGATTTTGACTTTGGCCCCTTTGAAAGTGCCCACACCTGGCTGAAAGAGATGTTCAAATCGCTTTATAACTGTTGAGCAGGAGGTCCGTTCCTCTAATGACATGGCATGGACATCATCCCATTTCCAGTTTAGTTTTGCCAGCCAGCTTCTCCCCAGCAGTGCTGGGGGGGTCTCCAGGGAAAATCCACAGGGGAAGTCGGTTCACTGTCCCTTTGTGTGTGTCAGAGAGCATGGCGCTGCCGAGGACTGGTACGATTTCTTTGGTATAGGTCCTTAGTTTGGTGTCGACCCTTGTGAGTTTTGGTCTGTCTCTTTTATGCGGCCACAGTTGTTCAAATTGTTGAGTGCCCATGAGAGATTGACTCGCTCCCGTATCCAGCTCCATGTTGACAGATATCCCGTTGAGAAGCACCCTCATCATTATAGGACGCGTCCTGTTGTAGGAGCAGCGGCCGTTGATCGTGTTGACCCGCTGTACATCGGTGTCCCGGGTACTGTCCCCACCATCTTCTGGTCCGCTTTCCGATCCATCCGATTTGTATACCAGCCGAGCTGCCATTTTTTTGCACATGCGGGTCAAATGCCCTGTATATTCACAATTTCTGCAAACAGCCTGCTGAAATCGACATTCCCTTGCCGAGTGCCCACCCCCACACCTCCAGCACAGACCTGTTCCATTGATCAAAGTGTTTCCAAAGAATGAGCTGCGTCTGGCTGATCTCTCTTGAGCTTCTCTCAGTTTGTAGTTGATTGCTCGCATTGTGGGTTGATGAGGTGTGAACGGCCGTTCCTGTGGCCCTTGATGGCTTCTGCCTGCTGTCGAGAGCCTGTTCTCCCGGTTTTGTCTGTGTGTGGGGGTAGCAGCTTGTTTAGTGCTGTGAACTTCTTGTTCCGATATTTCGTTAGTTGTCGTACCTGCATTGTAAATCAACCTCGTTTCTTCTTCCCCTACCAAGAATGTCTGTGCAACCAGTGCTGCTGCCTCTAAGGTCAGGTTCTTGGTCTCTATGAGCTTTCGGAATATGCCTGCGTGGCCTATTCCTTCAATGAAAAAGTCCCTCAGCATTTCTCTCCTCAGTTCATCGGAAAACTCACATAAACTAGCCAACCTCTGAAGTTCCGCCACGAAGTCGGGTATGCTCTGGCCCACACAGCGTCTGTAGTTGTAGAACCTGTGTCTGGCCATGTGTAGGCTCTCGCTGGCTTCAGGTGGTCTCTTACCAGTGTGCTCAATTCTTCAAACGACTTGCTTGCTGGTTTCTCGGGTGCCAACAGATCCTTCATTAAAGCGTATGTTTTTGAGCCACAGCTAGTCAAGAGATGGGCTCTTCTCTTGTCTGCCTTATCGTCGCCTAACCAGTCTTTGGTTACAAAGCTTTGCTGGAGCCTTTCTATAAAGTCCTCCCAATTGTCTCCCGCATTGTACTTTTCATCTGATCCGTTGTTCGCCATTCTGTGGATTCTGTAATCCCGTAACTCGTCGCCACTGTAAAGTCCTGTCCCCTCAGTACAGACTCACACGAGGCATGTAGTGAAGTCAAGGTCACTCTGGACCTGCACCTTTATTTCACAGCTCTGGAATGCTGCACTTGCCTGAGACCTGTCCTTATATACCTGTCTCTTGCAAGTGCACCCCTGGTGGTAAAGTATGCTGGTGGCTACAGGTCATATCTTATTACAGTCATGTATAGCATGTTAGGATAGTTATATATAATAATGTAAGATACATGACACCCGCCCTGGGAGTGTTTGATGGGACAGTGCAGAGGGAGCTTTACTCTGTATCTAAACCCCTGTACCTGTCCTGGGAGTGTTTGATGGGACAGTGTAGAGGGAGCTTTACTCTGTATCTAACCCGTGCTGTACCTGCCCTGGGAGTGTTTGATGGGACAGTGTTGCGGGAGCTTTACTCTGTATCTAAACCCGTGCTATACCTGCCCTGGGAGTGTTTGATGGGACAATGCAGAGGGACCTTAACTCTTTATCTAAACCATGCTATACCCGTCCTGGGAGTGTTTGATGGGACAGTGTAGAGGGAGCTTTATTCTACACCTAACCCGTGCTGTGCCTGCCCTGGGAGTGTTTGATGGGTCCGTGCAGAGGGAGCTTTACTCTGTATCTAACCACTTGTACCTGCCCTGGGAGTGTTTGATGGGACAGTGTAGCGGGAGCTTTACTCTGTATTTTATCCGTGTTGTACATTCCCTGGGTGTGTTTGATGGGACAGTGTAGAGGGAGCTTTACTATGTATCTAACCCCATGTACCTGGCCTGCGAGTGTTTGATCGGACAGTGTAGAGGGAGCTTTACTCTTTATCGAAACCATGCTGTACCTGTCTTGAGAGTGTTTGATGTGATAGTGTAGAGGGAGCTTTATTCTGTATCTAACCCTGTGCCTTACCTGCCCTGGGAGGGTTTGATGCGACAGTGTTGAGGGAGCATTGCTCTGTATCTCATGCCCTGTAACTGCCCTGCGAGTGTTTGATGGTACAGTGTAGAGGGAGCTGTACTCTGTATCTCACTCTGTGCTGTTCCTGCCCGGGGAGGGTTTCATGGGACAGTGTAGAGGTAGCTTTACTCTGAATCAAACTCCCTGTACCTGCCCTGGGAGTGTTTGATCTGACAGTGCAGAGGGAGCTTTACTCTCTATCTAACCCCGTGCTGTACCTGCCCTGGGAGAGTTTGATGGGACAGTATAGATGGAGCTTTACTCTGTATCTAACCCATGCGATACCTGCCCTGGGTGTGTTTGATGCGACAGTGTAGAGGGAGCTTTACTCTGTATCTAACCCTGTGCTCTACCTACCCTGGGAGGGTTTGATGGGACAGTGTAGAGGTAACTTTACTCTATATCTAACCCCCTGTACCTGCTCTGGGAGTGTTTGATGGGACAGTGTAGAGGGAGCTTTACTCTGTATCTAACCCCCTGTACCTGCCCTGGGAGTGTTTGATGGGACAGTGTAGAGGGAGCTTTACTCTGTATCTAACCCGTGCTGTACCTGCCCTGGGAGTGTGTGATGGGACTGTGTAGAGGGAGCTCTACTCTATACCTAACCCCCTGTACATGCTCTGGGAGTGTTTGATGGGACAGTGCAGAGGGAGCTTTACTCTGTATCTAACCCGTGCTGCACCTGCGCTGGGAGTGTTTGATGGGATAGTGTAGAGGGAGCTTTACTCTGTATCCAACTCTCTGCTGTACCTGCCCGGGGAGGGTTTGATGGGACAGTGTCGAGGGAGCTTTGCTCTGTATTTAACCCGGTGCTGTACCTGCCCTGGGAGTGTTTGATGGGACAGTGTAGAGGGAGCTTTACTCTGTATCTATCCCATGCTGTACCTGCCCTGGGAATGTTTGATGGGACAGTGTAGAGGGAGCTTTACTCGATATCTAACATTGTACTGTACTTGCCCTGGGAGTGTTTGATGGGACAGTATAGAGGGAGTTTTACTCTGCATTTAACCCGTGCTAGACCTGCCCTGGGAATATTTGATGGGACAGTGCCGAGGGAGGTTTACTCTGTATCTAATCCCTGATGTTCCTGTCCTGGGAATGTTTGATGGAATAATGCAGAGTGAGCTTTACTCTGCATCTAACCCTGTGCTGTACCTGCCCTGGGAGTGTGTGATGGGACAGTGTAGAGGGAGCCTTAATCTGTATCTAACCCCGTGCTGTACCTGCCCTGGGAGTATTTGATGGGACAGTGTAGAGGGAGCTTTACTCTGTATCTAACCCGTGCTGCACCTGCCCTGGGAGTGTTTGATGGGATAGTGTAAAGGGAGCTTTTCTCTGGACCTAACTCTGTGCTGTACCTGCCTGGGGAGTGTTTGATGGGACAGTGCAGAGGGAGCTTTACTCTGTATCTAACACTGTACTGTACTTGCCCTGGGAGTGTGTGATGGGACAGTGAAGAGGGAGCTTTAATCTGTATCTAACCCCGTGCTGTACCTGTACTGGGAGTGTTTGATGGGACAGTGTAGAGTGAGCTTTACTCTGTATCTAACCCGTGCTGTACCTGCCCTGGAGTGTTTGATGGGACAGTGTAGAGGTAGCTTTACTCTGTATCTAACTCTGTGTTGTATCTGCCCAGGGGCGGTTTGATGGGACAGTGCAGAGCGAGCTTTACTCTGTATCTAACACTGTACTGTACCTGCCCTGGGAGTGTTTGATGGGACAGTGAAGAGGGATCTTTACTCTGCATTTAACCCGTGCTGCACCTGCCCTGGGAATAGTTGACGGGACAGTGTAGAGGGAGCTTTACTCTGTATCTAACCCGTACTCTACCTGCCCTCGGAGTGTTTGATGGGACAGTGTAGGGGGTGCTTTACTCTGTTTGAAACAAAGTACTGTACTTGCCCTGGGAACATTTGATGGGAGAGTGTAGAGGGAGGTTTACTCTGTATCTAAACCATGCTGCACCTGCCCTGGGAGTGTTTGATGGGACAGTGTAGAGGGAACTTTACTCTGTATCTAACCCGTGCTGTATCTGCCCTGGGAGCGTTGGCTGGGATAATTTAAAGATAGCTTTACTCTGTATCTAACCCGTGTTGTCCCTGCCCTGGGAGAGTTTGATGGGACAGTGTAGAGGGAGCTTTACTCTGTATCTAACCCATGCTGTACCTGCCCTGGGAGTGTTTGATGGGACAGTGGAGAGGGAGCTTTACTCTGTATCTAACCCCCTGTACCTGCCCTGGGAGTGTGTGATGCGACAGTATAGAGGGAGCTTTACTCTGTATCTAACCCCGTGCTGTACCTGTACTGGGAGTGTTTGATGGGACAGTGTAGAGTGAGCTTTACTCTGTATCTAACCCGTGCTGTACCTGCCCTGGAGTGTTTGATGGGACAGTGTAGAGGTAGCTTTACTCTGTATCTAACTCTGTGTTGTATCTGCCCAGGGGCGGTTTGATGGGACAGTGCAGAGCGAGCTTTACTCTGTATCTAACACTGTACTGTACCTGCCCTGGGAGTGTTTGATGGGACAGTGAAGAGGGATCTTTACTCTGCATTTAACCCGTGCTGCACCTGCCCTGGGAATAGTTGACGGGACAGTGTAGAGGGAGCTTTACTCTGTATCTAACCCGTACTCTACCTGCCCTCGGAGTGTTTGATGGGACAGTGTAGGGGGTGCTTTACTCTGTTTGAAACAAAGTACTGTACTTGCCCTGGGAACATTTGATGGGAGAGTGTAGAGGGAGGTTTACTCTGTATCTAAACCATGCTGCACCTGCCCTGGGAGTGTTTGATGGGACAGTGTAGAGGGAACTTTACTCTGTATCTAACCCGTGCTGTATCTGCCCTGGGAGCGTTGGCTGGGATAATTTAAAGATAGCTTTACTCTGTATCTAACCCGTGTTGTCCCTGCCCTGGGAGAGTTTGATGGGACAGTGTAGAGGGAGCTTTACTCTGTATCTAACCCATGCTGTACCTGCCCTGGGAGTGTTTGATGGGACAGTGGAGAGGGAGCTTTACTCTGTATCTAACCCCCTGTACCTGCCCTGGGAGTGTGTGATGCGACAGTATAGAGGGAGCTTTACTCTGTATCTAATCCTGTGCTGTAACTGCCCTGGGAGTGTTTGATGGGACAGTGTAGAGGGAGCTTTACTCTGTATCTAACCCATGCTGCACAAGCCCGGGGAGGGTTTGATGGGACAGTGTAAAGGGAGCTTTACTCTGTATCTAACACTGTACTGTACCTGCCCCGGGAGGGTTTGATTGGACAGTGTAGAGGGAGCTTTACTCTGTCTCTAACACTGTGCTGTACCTGCCCTGGGAGTGTTTGATGGGGCAGTGTAGATGGAGCTTTGCTCTGTATCTAATCCGTACCTGCCCTGCAAATGTTTGATGGGACAGTGTAGAGGGAGCTTTACTCTGTATCCAACCCGTGCTGCACCTGCCCTGGGAGTGTGTGATGGAACTGTGTAGAGGGAGCTCTACTCTATATCTAACCCCCTGTACATGCCCTGGGAGTGTTTGATGGGACAGTGTAGAGGGAGCTTTACTCTGTATCTAACCCGTGCTGTACCTGCCCTGGGAGCGTGTGATGGGACAGTGTAGAGGGAGCTTTACTCTGTATCTAACCCCGTGCTGTACCTGCCCTGGGAGAGTTTGATGGGACAGTGTAGATGGAGCTTTACTCTGTATCTAACCCCGTGCGATACCTGCCCTGGGAGTGTTTGATGGGACAGTGTAGAGGGAGCTTTACTCTGTATCTAACCCTGTGCTCTACCTGCCCTGGGAGGGTTTGATGGGACAGTATAGAGGTAACTTTACTCTATATCTAACCCCCTGTACCTGCTCTGGGAATGTTTGATGGGACAGTGTAGAGGGAGCTTTACTCTGTATCTAACCCGTGCTGTACCTGCCCTGGGAGTGTGTGATGGGACAGTGTAGAGGGAGATTTTCTCTGCATTTAACCCGTGCTGTACCTGCCCTGGGAATATTTGATGGGACAGTATCGAGGGAGGTTTACTCTGTATCTAATCTATGATGTTCCTGTCCTGGGAATGTTTGATGGAATAATGCAGAGGGAGTTTTACTCTATATCTAACCCCCTGTACCTGCCCTGGGAGTGTTTGATGGGACAGTGTAGAGGGAGCTTTACTCTGTATCTAACCCGTGCTGTACCTGCCCTGGGAGTGTGTGATGGAACTGTGTAGAGGGAGCTCTACTCTATATCTAACCCCCTTTACATGCCCTGGGAGTGTTTGATGGGACAGTGTAGAGGGAGCTTTACTCTGTATCTAACCCGTGCTGTACCTGCCCTGGGAGTGTGTGATGGGACAGTGTAGAGGGAGCTTTACTCTGAATCTAACCCGTGCTGTACCTGCCCTGGGAGTGCGAGATGGGACTGTGTAGAGGGAGCTTTACTCTTTATCTAACCATTGCTATACCTGCCCTGGGAGTGAGTGATGGGACTTTGTCGAGGGAGCTTTACTCTGTATCGAACCCGTGCTGTACCTGCCCTGAGAGTGCTGATGGGACAGTGTAGAGGGAGCTTTACTCTGTATCTAACCCCGTGCTGTACCTGCCCTGGGAGAGTTTGATGGGACAGTGTAGATGGAGCTTTACTCTGTATCTAACCCATGCGATACCTGCCCTGGGTGTGTTTGATGCGACAGTGTAGAGGGAGCTTTACTCTGTATCTAACTCTGTGCTCTACCTGCCCTGGGAGGGTTTGATGGGACAGTGTAGAGGTAACTTTACTCGATATCTAACCCCGTGTACCTGCTCTGGGAGTGTTTGATGGGACAGTGTAGAGGGAGCTTTACTCTGTATCTAACCCGTGCTGTACCTGCCCTGGGAGTGTGTGATGGGACAGTGTTTAGAGGGAGCTTTACTCTATATCTAACCCCCTGTACCTGCCCTGGGAGTGTTTGATGGGACAGTGTAGAGGGAGCTTTACTCTGTATCTAACCCGTGCTGTACCTGCCCTGGGAGTGTGTGATGGGACTGTGAAGAGGGAGCTCTACTCTATATCTAACCCCCTGTACATGCTCTGGGAGTGTTTGATGGGACAGTGTAGAGGGAGCTTTACTCTGTATCTAACCCGTGCTGCACCTGCGCTGGGAGTGTTTGATGGGATAGTGTAGAGGGAGATTTACTATGTATCCAACTCTCTGCTGTACCTGCCCGGGGAGGGTTTGATGGGACAGTGTCGAGGGAGCTTTGCTCTGTATTTAACCCATGCTGTACCTGCCCTGGGAATGTTTGATGGGACAGTGTAGAGGGAGCTTTACTCTGTATCTAACCCATGCTGTACCTGCCCTGGGAATGTTTGATGGGACAGTGTAGAGGGAGCTTTACTCGATATCTAACATTGTACTGTACTTGCCCTGGGAGTGTTTGATGGGACAGTGCAGTAGGGAGCTTTACTCTGCATTTCACCCGTGCTGGACCTGCCCTGGGAATATTTGATGGGACACTGTCGAGGGAGCTTTACTCTGTATGTAACACCGTACTGTACCTGCCCTGGGAGTGTTTGATGGGACAGTATAGAGGGAGCTTTACTCTGTATCTAATCCCGTGCTGTAGCTGCCCTGAGAGTATTTGATGGGACAGGATAGAGGGAGCTTTACTCTGCATTTAACCCGTGCTATACCTGCGCTGGGAGTATTTGATGGGACAGTATGGAGGGAGGTTTACTCTGCATTTAACCCGTGCTATACCTGCCCTGGGAATATTTGATGGGACAGTTTCGAGGGTATTTACTCTGTATCTAATCTATGATGTTGCTGTCCTGGGAATGTTTGATGGAATAATGCAGAGGGAGCTTTACTCTGTATCTAACCCTGTGCTGTACCTGCCCTGGAAGTGTTTGATGGGACAGTGCAGAGGGAGCTTTACTCTGCATTTAACCCGTGCTGTACCTGCCCTGGGAATATTTGATGGAACAGTGTCGAGGGAGGTTTACTCTGTATCTAATCCCTGATGTTCCTGTCCTGGGAATGTTTGATGGAATAATGCAGAGGGAGCTTTACTCTGTATCTAACCCCGTACTGTACCTGCCCTGAGAATGTTTGATGGGACAGTGTCGAGGGAGCTTTGCTCTGTATTTAACCCGGTGCTGTACCTGCCCTGGGAGTGTTTGATGGGACAGTGAAGAGGGAGCTTTACTCTGCATTTAACCCGTGCTGTACCTGCCCTGGGAATATTTGATAGGACAGTGTAGATGGAGCTTTACTCTGTATCTAACCCATGCGATACCTGCCCTGGGAGTGTTTGATGGGACAGTGTCGAGGGAGCTTTGCTCTGTATTTAACCCGGTGCTGTACCTGCCCTGGGTGTGTTTGATGCGACAGTGTAGAGGGAGCTTTACTCTGTATCTAACTCTGTGCTCTACCTGCCCTGGGAGGGTTTGATGGGACAGTGTAGAGGTAACTTTACTCTATATCTAACCCCCTGTACCTGCTCTGGGAGTGTTTGATGGGACAGTGTAGAGAAAGCTTTACTCTGTATCTAACCCGTGCTGTACCTGCCCTGGGAGTGTGTGATGTGACAGTGTTTAGAGGGAGCTTTACTCGATATCTAACCCCCTGTACCTGCTCTGGGAGTGTTTGATGGGACAGTGTAGAGGGAGCTTTACTCTGTATCTAACCCGTGCTGCACCTGCGCTGGGCGTGTTTGATGGGATAGTGTAGAGGGAGCTTTACTCTGTATCCAACTCTCTGCTGTACCTGCCCGGGGAGGGTTTGATGGGACAGTGTCGAGGGAGCTTTGCTCTGTATTTAACCCGGTGCTGTACCTGCCCTGGGAGTGTTTGATGGGACAGTGTAGAGGGAGCTTTACTCTGTATCTAACCCATGCTGTACCTGCCCTGGGAATGTTTGATGGGACAGTGTAGAGGGAGCTTTACTCGATATCTAACATTGTACTGTACTTGCCCTGGGAGTGTTTGATGGGACAGTGCAGAGGGAGCTTTACTCTGCATTTCACCCGTGCTGTACCTGCCCTGGGAATATTTGATGGGACACTGTCGAGGGAGCTTTACTCTGTACCTACCCCCGTGCTGTACCTGCCCTGGGATTGTTTGATGGGACAGTATAGAGGGAGCTTTACTCTGTATCTAATCCCGTGCTGTAGCTGCCCTGGGAGTATTTGATGGGACAGTGTAGAGGGAGCTTTACTCTGCATTTAACCCATGCTATACCTGCTCTGGGAGTATTTGATGGGACAGTATGGAGGGAGGTTTACTCTGCATTTAACCCGTGCGATACCTGCCCTGGGAATATTTGATGGGACAGTATCGAGGGTATTTACTCTGTATCTAATCTATGATGTTGCTGTCCTGGGAATGTTTGATGGAATAATGCAGAGGGAGCTTTACTCTGTATCTAACCCTGTGCTGTACCTGCCCTGGAAGTGTTTGATTGGACAGTATAGAGGGAGCTTTACTCTGCATTTAACCCGTGCTGTACCTGCCCTGGGAATATTTCATGGGACAGTGTCGAGGGACGTTTACTCTGTATCTAATCCCTGATGTTCCTGTCCTGGGAATGTTTGATGGAATAATGCAGAGGGAGCTTTACTTTGTATCTAACCCCGTGCTGTACCTGCCCTGGGAGTGTGTGATGGGACAGTGTAGAGGGAGCCTTACTCTGTATCTAACCCATGCTGTACCTGCCCTGAGAATGTTTGATGGGACAGTGTAGAGGGAGCTTTACTCGATATCTAACACTGTACTGTAATTGCCCTGGGAGTGTTTGATGGGACAGTGAAGAGGGAGCTTTACTCTGCATTTCACCCGTGCTGTACCTGCCCTGGGAAAATTTGATGGGACAGTGTCGAGGGAGCTTTACTCTGTATCTAACCCATGCGATACCTGCCCTGGGTGTGTTTGATGCGACAGTGTAGAGGGAGCTTTACTCTGTATCTAACTCTGTGCTCTACCTGCCCTGGGAGGGTTTGATGGGACAGTGTAGAGGTAACTTTACTCTATATCTAACCCCCTGTACCTGCTCTGGGAGTGTTTGATGGGACAGTGTAGAGGGAGCTTTACTCTGTATCTAACCCGTGCTGTACCTGCCCTGGGAATATTTGATGGGACAGTGTCGAGGGAGCTTATCTCCGTATCGAACCCGTGCTGTATCTGCCCTGGGAGTGTTTGATGGGACAGTGTAGGGGGTGCTTTACTCTGTATCTAACCCCGTGCTATACCTGCCCTGGGAGGGTTTGATGGGACAGTGTCGAGGGAGCTTTACTCTGTATGTAACACCGTACTGTACCTGCCCTGGGAGTATTTGATGGGACAGTATAGAGGGAGGTTTACTCTGCATTTAACCCGTGCTATACCTGCCCTGGGAATATTTGATGGGACAGTATCGAGGGAGGTTTACTCTGTATCTAATCTATGATGTTCCTGTCCTGGGAATGTTTGATGGAATAATGCAGAGGGAGCTTTACTCTATATCTAACCCCCTGTACCTGCCCTGGGAGTGTTTGATGGGACAGTGTAGAGGGAGCTTTACTCTGTATCTAACTCTGTGCTCTACCTGCCCTGGGAGGGTTTGATGGGACAGTGTAGAGGGAGCTTTACTCTGTATCTAACCCATGCGATACCTGCCCTGGGTTTGTTTGATGCGACAGTGTAGAGGGAGCTTTACTCTGTATCTAACTCTGTGCTCTACCTGCCCTGGGAGGGTTTGATGCGACAGTGTAGAGGTAACTTTACTCTATATCTAACCCCCTGTACCTGCTCTGGGAGTGTTTGATGGGACAGTGTAGAGGGAGCTTTACTCTGTATCTAACCCGTGCTGTACTTGCCCTGGAAATATTTGATGGGACAGTGTCGAGGGAGCTTATCTCCGTATCTAACCCGTGCTGTATCTGCCCTGGGAGTGTTTGATGGGACAGTGTAGGGGGTGCTTTACTCTGTATGTAACACCGTACTGTACCTGCCCTGGGAGTATTTGATGGGACAGTATAGAGGGAGGTTTACTCTGCATTTAACCCGTGCTATACCTGCGCTGGGAATATTTGATGGGACAGTATCGAGGGAGGTTTACTCTGTATCTAATCTATGATGTTCCTGTCCTGGGAATGTTTGATGGAATAATGCAGAGGGAGCTTTACTCTCTATCTAACCCCCTGTACCTGCCCTGGGAGTGCTTGATGGGACAGTGTAGAGGGAGCTTTACTCTGTATCTAACCCGTGCTGTACCTGCCCTGGGAGTGTGTGATGGGACTGTGTAGAGGGAGCTCTACTCTATATCTAACCCCCTGTACATGCTCTGGGAGTGTTTGATGGGACAGTGCAGAGGGAGCTTTACTCTGTATCTAACCCGTGCTGCACCTGCGCTGGGAGTGTTTGATGGGATAGTGTAGAGGGAGCTTTACTCTGTATCCAACTCTCTGCTGTACCTGCCCGGGGAGGGTTTGATGGGACAGTGTCGAGGGAGCTTTACTCTGTATTTAACCCGGTGCTGTACCTGCCCTGGGAGTGTTTGATGGGACAGTGTAGAGGGAGCTTTACTCTGTATCTAACCCATGCTGCACCTGCCCTGGGAATGTTTGATGGGACAGTGTAGAGGGAGTTTTACTCGATATCTAACATTGTACTGTACTTGCCCTGGGAGTGTTTGATGGGACACTGTCGAGGGAGCTTTACTCTGTATCTAACCCCGTGCTGTACCTGCCGTGGGAGTGTTTGATGGGACAGTGTAGAGGGAGCTTTACTCTGTATCTAACCCCCTGTACCTGCCCTGGGAGTGTTTGATGGGACAGTATAGAGGGCGCTTTACTCTGTATCTAATCCGTGCTGTAGCTGCCCTGGGAGTGTTTGATGGGACAGTGTAGAGGGAGCTTTACTCGATATCTAACATTGTACTGTACTTGCCCTGGGAGTGTTTGATGGGACAGTGCAGAGGGAGCTTTACTCTGCATTTCACCCGTGCTGTACCTGCCCTGGGAATATTTGATGGGACAGTGTAGAGGGAGCTTTACTCGATATCTAACATTGTACTGTACTTGCCCTGGGAGTGTTTGATGGGACAGTGCAGAGGGAGCTTTACTCTGCATTTCGCCCGTGCTGTACCTGCCCTGGGAATATTTGATGGGACAGTGTAGAGGGAGCTTTACTCTGTATCTAACCCATGCTGTACCTGCCCTGGGAGTGTTTGATGGGACACTATAGAGGGAGCTTTACTCTGCATTTAACCCGTGCTGTACCTGCTCTGGGAGTATTTGATGGGACAGTGTGGAGGGAGGTTTACTCTGCATTTAACCCGTGCTATACCTGCCCTGGGAATATTTGATGGGACAGTATCGAGGGAGGTTTACTCTGTATCTAATCCCGGTGCTGTACCTGCCCTGGGAGTGTTTGATGGGACAGTGTAGAGGGAGCTTTACTCTGTATCTAACCAATGCTGTACCTGCCCTGGGAATGTTTGATGGGACAGTATAGAGGGAGCTTTACTCGATATCTAACATTGTACTGTACTTGCCCTGGGAGTGTTTGATGGGACAGTGCAGAGGGAGCTTTACTCTGCATTTCACCCGTGCTGTACCTGCCCTGGGAATATTTGATGGGACACTGTCGAGGGAGCTTTACTCTGTATGTAACACCGTACTGTACCTGCCCTGGGAGTATTTGATGGGACAGTATAGAGGGAGGTTTACTCTGCATTTAACCCGTGCTATACCTGCCCTGGGAATATTTGATGGGACAGTATCGAGGGAGGTTTACTCTGTATCTAATCTATGATGTTCCTGTCCTGGGAATGTTTGATGGAATAATGCAGAGGGAGCTTTACTCTGTATCTAACCCTGTGCTGTACCTGCCCTGGAAGTGTTTGATGGGACAGTGCAGAGGGAGCTTTACTCTGCATTTAACCCGTGCTGTACCTGCCCTGGGAATATTTGATGGAACAGTGTCGAGGGAGGTTTACTCTGTATCTAATCCCTGATGTTCCTGTCCTGGGAATGTTTGATGGAATAATGCAGAGAGAGCTTGATTCTGTATCCAACCCATGCTATACCTGCCCTGGGAGTGTTTGATGGGACAGTATAGAGGGAGCTTTACTCTCTATCTAATCCCGTGCTGTAGCTGCCCTGGGAGTATTTGATGGGACAGTATAGAGGGAGCTTTACTCTGCATTTAACCCGTGTTAGACCTGCCCTGGGAATATTTGATGGGACAGTGTCGAGGGAGGTTTACTCTGTATCTAATCCCTGATGTTCCTGTCCTGGGAATGTTTGATGGAATAATGCAGAGGGAGCTTTACTCTGTATCTAACCCCGTGCTGTACCTGCCCTGGGAGTGTGTGATGGGACAGTGTAGAGGGAGCCTTAATCTGTATCTAACCCCGTGCTGTACCTGCCCTGGGAGTGTTTGATGGGGCAGTGTAGAGGGAGCTTTACTCTGTATCTAACCCGTGCTGTACCTGCCCTGAGAATGTTTGATGGGACAGTGTAGAGGGAGCTTTACTCGATATCTAACCCGTGCTGCACCTGCGCTGATAGTGTTTGATGGGATAGTGTAGAGGCAGCTTTACTCTGTATCCAACTCTCTGCTGTACCTGCCCGGGGAGGGTTTAATGGGACAGTGTCGAGGGAGCTTTGCTCTGTATTTAACCCGGTGCTTACCTGCCCTGGGAGTGTTTGATGGGACAGTGTAGAGGGAGCTTTACTCTGTATCTAACCCATGCTGTACCTGCCCTGGGAATGTTTGATGGGACAGTGTAGAGGGAGCTTTACTCGCTATCTAACATTGCACTGTACTTGCCCTGGGAGTGTTTGATGGGACACTGTCGAGGGAGCTTTACTCTGTATCTAACCCCGTGCTGTACCTGCCCTGGGAGTGTTTGATGGGACAGTGTAGAGGGAGCTTTACTCTGTATCTAACCCCCTGTACCTGCCCTGGGAGTGTTTGATGGGACAGTATAGAGGGCGCTTTACTCTGTATCTAATCCGTGCTGTAGCTGCCCTGGGAGTGTTTGATGGGACAGTGTAGAGGGAGCTTTACTCGATATCTAACATTGTACTGTACTTGCCCTGGGAGTGTTTGATGGGACAGTGCAGAGGGAGCTTTACTCTGCATTTCACCCGTGCTGTACCTGCCCTGGGAATATTTGATGGGACAGTGTAGAGGGAGCTTTACTCGATATCTAACATTGTACTGTACTTGCCCTGGGAGTGTTTGATGGGACAGTGCAGAGGGAGCTTTACTCTGCATTTCGCCCGTGCTGTACCTGCCCTGGGAATATTTGATGGGACAGTGTAGAGGGAGCTTTACTCTGTATCTAACCCATGCTGTACCTGCCCTGGGAGTGTTTGATGGGACACTATAGAGGGAGCTTTACTCTGCATTTAACCCGTGCTGTACCTGCTCTGGGAGTATTTGATGGGACAGTGTGGAGGGAGGTTTACTCTGCATTTAACCCGTGCTATACCTGCCCTGGGAATATTTGATGGGACAGTATCGAGGGAGGTTTACTCTGTATCTAATCCCGGTGCTGTACCTGCCCTGGGAGTGTTTGATGGGACAGTGTAGAGGGAGCTTTACTCTGTATCTAACCAATGCTGTACCTGCCCTGGGAATGTTTGATGGGACAGTATAGAGGGAGCTTTACTCGATATCTAACATTGTACTGTACTTGCCCTGGGAGTGTTTGATGGGACAGTGCAGAGGGAGCTTTACTCTGCATTTCACCCGTGCTGTACCTGCCCTGGGAATATTTGATGGGACACTGTCGAGGGAGCTTTACTCTGTATGTAACACCGTACTGTACCTGCCCTGGGAGTATTTGATGGGACAGTATAGAGGGAGGTTTACTCTGCATTTAACCCGTGCTATACCTGCCCTGGGAATATTTGATGGGACAGTATCGAGGGAGGTTTACTCTGTATCTAATCTATGATGTTCCTGTCCTGGGAATGTTTGATGGAATAATGCAGAGGGAGCTTTACTCTGTATCTAACCCTGTGCTGTACCTGCCCTGGAAGTGTTTGATGGGACAGTGCAGAGGGAGCTTTACTCTGCATTTAACCCGTGCTGTACCTGCCCTGGGAATATTTGATGGAACAGTGTCGAGGGAGGTTTACTCTGTATCTAATCCCTGATGTTCCTGTCCTGGGAATGTTTGATGGAATAATGCAGAGAGAGCTTGATTCTGTATCCAACCCATGCTATACCTGCCCTGGGAGTGTTTGATGGGACAGTATAGAGGGAGCTTTACTCTCTATCTAATCCCGTGCTGTAGCTGCCCTGGGAGTATTTGATGGGACAGTATAGAGGGAGCTTTACTCTGCATTTAACCCGTGTTAGACCTGCCCTGGGAATATTTGATGGGACAGTGTCGAGGGAGGTTTACTCTGTATCTAATCCCTGATGTTCCTGTCCTGGGAATGTTTGATGGAATAATGCAGAGGGAGCTTTACTCTGTATCTAACCCCGTGCTGTACCTGCCCTGGGAGTGTGTGATGGGACAGTGTAGAGGGAGCCTTAATCTGTATCTAACCCCGTGCTGTACCTGCCCTGGGAGTGTTTGATGGGGCAGTGTAGAGGGAGCTTTACTCTGTATCTAACCCGTGCTGTACCTGCCCTGAGAATGTTTGATGGGACAGTGTAGAGGGAGCTTTACTCGATATCTAACCCGTGCTGCACCTGCGCTGATAGTGTTTGATGGGATAGTGTAGAGGCAGCTTTACTCTGTATCCAACTCTCTGCTGTACCTGCCCGGGGAGGGTTTAATGGGACAGTGTCGAGGGAGCTTTGCTCTGTATTTAACCCGGTGCTTACCTGCCCTGGGAGTGTTTGATGGGACAGTGTAGAGGGAGCTTTACTCTGTATCTAACCCATGCTGTACCTGCCCTGGGAATGTTTGATGGGACAGTGTAGAGGGAGCTTTACTCGCTATCTAACATTGCACTGTACTTGCCCTGGGAGTGTTTGATGGGACACTGTCGAGGGAGCTTTACTCTGTATCTAACCCCGTGCTGTACCTGCCCTGGGAGTGTTTGATGGGACAGTGTAGAGGGAGCTTTACTCTGTATCTAACCCCCTGTACCTGCCCTGGGAGTGTTTGATGGGACAGTATAGAGGGCGCTTTACTCTGTATCTAATCCGTGCTGTAGCTGCCCTGGGAGTGTTTGATGGGACAGTGTAGAGGGAGCTTTACTCGATATCTAACATTGTACTGTACTTGCCCTGGGAGTGTTTGATGGGACAGTGCAGAGGGAGCTTTACTCTGCATTTCACCCGTGCTGTACCTGCCCTGGGAATATTTGATGGGACAGTGTAGAGGGAGCTTTACTCGATATCTAACATTGTACTGTACTTGCCCTGGGAGTGTTTGATGGGACAGTGCAGAGGGAGCTTTACTCTGCATTTCGCCCGTGCTGTACCTGCCCTGGGAATATTTGATGGGACAGTGTAGAGGGAGCTTTACTCTGTATCTAACCCATGCTGTACCTGCCCTGGGAATGTTTGATGGGACAGTGTAGAGGGAGCTTTACTCGCTATCTAACATTGCACTGTACTTGCCCTGGGAGTGTTTGATGGGACAGTGCTGAGGGAGCTTTACTCTGCATTTCACCCGTGCTGTACCTGCCCTGGGAATATTTGATGGGACACTGTCGAGGGAGCTTTACTCTGTATGTAACACCGTACTGTACCTGCCCTGGGAGTGTTTGATGGAAAAGTGAAGAGGGAGTTTTAACTCTGTACCTACCCCCGTGCTGTACCTGCCCTGGGAGTGTTTGATGGGACAGTATAGAGGGAGCTTTACTCTGTATCTAATCCCGTGCTGTAGCTGCCCTGGGAGTATTTGATGGGACAGTATCGAGGGAGGTTTACTCTGTATCTAATCTATGATGTTGCTGTCTGGGAATGTTTGATGGAATAATGCAGAGGGAGCTTTACTCTGTATCTAACCCTGTGCTGTACCTGCCCTGGAAGTGTTTGATGGGACAGTGCAGAGGGAGCTTTACTCTGCATTTAACCCGTGCTGTACATGCCCTGGGAATATTTGATGGGACAGTGTCGAGGGAGGTTTACTCTGTATCGAATCCATGATGTTCCTGTCCTGGGAATGTTTGATGGAATAATGCAGAGAGAGCTTGATTCTGTATCCAACCCATGCTATGCCTGCCCTGGGAGTGTTTGATGGGACAGTATAGAGGGAGCTTTACTCTGCATTTAACCCGTGCTAGACCTGCCCTGGGAATATTTGATGGGACAGTGTCGATGGAGGTTTACTCTGTATCTAATCCCTGATGTTCCTGTCCTGGGAATGTTTGATGGAATAATGCAGAGGGAGCTTTACTCTGTATCTAACCCCGTGCTGTACCTGCCCTGGGAGTGTTTGATGGGGCAGTGTAGAGGGAGCTTTACTCTGTATCTAACCCATGCTGTACCTGCCCTGAGAATGTTTGATGGGACAGTGTAGAGGGAGCTTTACTCGATATCTATCACTGTACTGTACTTGCCCTGGGAGTGTTTGATGGGACAGTGTCGAGGGAGCTTATCTCCGTATCTAACCCGTGCTGTATCTGCCCTGGGAGTGATTGATGGGACAGTGTAGGGGGTGCTTTACTCTGTATGTAACACCGTACTGTACCTGCCCTGGGAGTATTTGATGGGACAGTATAGAGGGAGGTTTACTCTGCATTTAACCCGTGCTATACCTGCGCTGGGAATATTTGATGGGACAGTATCGAGGGAGGTTTACTCTGTATCTAATCTATGATGTTCCTGTCCTGGGAATGTTTGATGGAATAATGCAGAGGGAGCTTTACTCTATATCTAACCCTGTGCTGTACCTGCCCTGGAAGTGTTTGATGGGACAGTGCAGAGGGAGCTTTACTCTGCATTTAACCCGTGCTGTACCTGCCCTGGGAATATTTGATGGAACAGTGTCGAGGGAGGTTTACTCTGTATCTAATCCATGATGTTCCTGTCCTGGGAATGTTTGATGGAATAATGCAGAGGGAGCTTGGTTCTGTATCCAACCCATGCTATACCTGCCCTGGGAGTGTTTGATGGGACAGTATAGAGGGAGCTTTACTCTCTATCTAATCCCGTGCTGTACCTGCCCTGGGAATATTTGATATGACAGTGTAGAGGGAGCTTTACTCTGTATCTAACCTGTGTTGTGCCTGCCCTGGGAATATTTGCTGGGACACTGTAGAGGGAGGTTTACTCTGTATCTAACACATGCTGTTCCTGTCCTGGGTGTGTTTGATGGAATAGTGCAGAGGAAGCTTTATTCTGTATCTAATCCATGTTGTACCTGCGCTGGGAGTGTTTGATGGGACAGTGTAGAGGGAGCTTTACCATGTATCTAACTCTGTGCTGTACCTGCCCGGGGAGGTTTGATGGGACAGTGTAGAGGGAGCTTTACGATGTATCTAACTCTGTGCTGTACCTGCCCGGGGAGTGTTTGATGGGACAGTGTCGAGGGAGCTTTACTCTGCATTTAACCCGTGCTGTACCTGTTCTGGGAATATTTGATGGGACAGTGTGAGCGAGGTTTACTCTGTATCTAATCCATGCTGTTCCTGTCCTGGGAGTGTTTGATGGGACAGTGTAGAGGGAGCTTTATTCTGTGTCTAACCCCGTGCTGTACCTGCCCTGGAGTGTTTGATGGGACAGTGTAGAGGGAGCTTTACTCTGCATTTAACCCGTGCTGTACCTGTTCTGGGAATATTTGATGGGACAGTGTAGAGCGAGGTTTACTCTGTATCTAATCCATGCTGTTCCTGTCCTGGGAGTGTTTGATCGAATAATGCAGAGGGAGCTTTATTCTGTTTCTAAGCCATGCTGTACATGTCCTGGGACTGTTTGATGGAATAATGCAGAGGGAGCTTTATTCTGCATCTAACCCCGTGCTGTACCTGCCCTGGGAGTGTTTGATGGGACAGTGTCGAGGGAGCTTTACTCTGTATCTATTCCCGTGCTGTACCTGCCCTGGGAGTGTTTGATGGGACAGTGTAGAGGGAGCTTTGCTCTGTATCTAACCCCATGCTGTACCTGCCCCAGGAGTGTTTGATGGGACAGTGTAGAGGGAGCTTTACTCTGTATCTAACACTGTACTGTACTTGCTCTGAGAGTTTTTGATGGAACAGTGTCGAGGGAGATTTACTCTGTATCTAACCCGTGCTGTATCTGCCCTGGGAGTGTTTAATGGGACAGTGTAGGGGGTGCTTTACTCTTTATGTAACACCGTACTGTACTTGCCCTGGGAATATTTGATGGGACAGTGTAGAGGGAGCTTTGCTCTGTATCTAACCCCATGCTGTAAGTGCCCTGGGAGTGTTTGATGGGACAGTGTAGAGGGAGCTTTACTCTGTATCTGACCCCATGCTGTACCTGCCCTGGGAGTGTTTGATGGGACAGTGTCGAGGGAGCTTTTCTCTGTATCTACCCCCGTGCTGTCCCTGCCCTGGGAGTGTTTGATGGGACAGTGCAGAGGGAGCTTTACTCTATATCTAATCCCGTGCTGTACCTGCCCTGGGAGTATTTGATGGGACAGTATAGAGAGAGCTTTACTCTGCATTTAACCTGTGCTATACCTGCCCTGGGAATATTTGATGGTTCAGTGTCGAGGGAAGTTTACTCTGTATCTAATCGATCATGTTCCTGTCCTGGGAATGTTTGATGGAATAATGCAGGGGGAGCTTTATTCTGTATCTATCCCATGCTATACCTGCCTTGGAAGTGTTTGATGGGGCAGTGTCGAGGGAGCTTTACTCTGTATCTAACCCTGTGCTGTACCTGCCCGGGGAGGGTTTGATGGGTCAGTGCAGAGGGAGCTTTGCTCTGTATTTAACCCCGTGCTGTACCTGCCCTGGGAGTGTTTAATGGGACAGTGTAGAGGGAGCTTTAGTCTGTATCTAACCCCATGCTGTACCTGCCTTGGGAGTGTTTGATCGGACAGTGTAGAGGGAGCTTTACTCTGTATCTAACCCGTGTTTTACCTACCCTGGGAGTGTTTGACGGGACAGTGTAGAGGGAGGTTTACTCTGTATCTAACCCCGTGCTGTACCTGCCCTGGGAGTGTTTGATGGGACAGTATAGTGGGAGCTTTACTCTGTATCTAACCCATGCTGTACCTACCCTGGGAGTGTTTGATGGGACAGCGTAGAGGGAGCTTTACTCTGTGTCTAACTCTCTGCTGTACCTGCCCGGGGAGGGTTTGATGGGACAGTGTCGAGAGAGCTTTGCTCTGTATTTAACCCCGTGGTGTACCTGCCCTCGGAGTGTTTGATGGGACAGTGTAGAGGGAGCTTTACTCTGTATCTAACTCTGTGCTGTACCTGCCCGGGGAGAGTTTGATGGGATCGTGTAGGGGTAGCTTTACATTAGAACATGAGAACATTAGAATTAGGAACAGGAGTAGGTCATCTAGCACCTCGAGCCTGCTCCGCCATTTAACAAGATCATCGCTGATCTGGCCGTGGACTCAGCTCCACTTACCCGCCCGCTCCCCGTAACCCTTAATTCCCTGATTGGTTAAAAATCTGTCTATCTTGATTTGAATACATTCAATGAGCTAGCCTCAACTGCTTCCTTGGGCAGAGAATTCCACAGATTCACAACCCTCTGGGAGAAGAAACATAGAAACATAGAAACATAGAAAATAGATGCAGGAGCAAGCCATTCAGCCCTTCTAGCCTGCACCGCCATTCAATGAGTTCATGGCTGAACATGAAACTTCAGTAACCCCTTCCTGCTTTCTCGCCATACCCCTTGATCTCCCGAGTCGTAAGGACTTCATCTAACTCCCTTTTGAATATATTTATTGAATTGGCCTCAACTACTTTCTGTGGTAGAGAATTCCACAGGTTCACCACTCTCTGGGTGAAGAAGTTTCTCCTCATCTCGGTCCTAAATGGCTTACCCCTTATCCTCAGACTGTGACCCCTGGTTCTGGACTTCCCCAACATTGGGAACATTCTTCCTGTATCTAACCTGTCTAAACCCGTCAGAATTTTAAACGTTTCTATGAGGTCCCCTCTCATTCTTCTGAACTCCAGTGAATACAAGCCCAGTTGATCCAGTCTTTCTTGATAGGTCAGTCCCGCCATCCCGGGAATCAGTCTGGTGAATCTTCGCTGCACTCCCTCAATGGCAAGAATGTCCTTCCTCAAGTTAGGAGACCAAAACTGTACACAATACTCCAGGTGTGGCCTCACCAAGGCCCTGTACAACTGTAGCAACACCTTCCTGCTCCTGTACTCAAATCCCCTCGCTATGAAGGCCAACATGCCATTTTCTTTCTTAACCGCCTGCTGTACCTGCATGCCAACCTTCAATGACTGATGTACCATGACACCCAGGTCTCGTTGCACCTTCCCTTTTCCTAATCTGTCACCATTCAGATAATAGTCTGTCTCTCTGTTTTTACCACCAAAGTGGATAACCTCACATTTATCCACATTAAACTTCATCTGCCATGCATTTGCCCACTCACCTAACCTATCCAAGTCACTCTGCAGCCTCATAGCATCCTCCTCGCAGCTCACACTGCCACCCAACTTAGTGTCATCCGCAAATTTGGAGATACTACATTTAATCCCCTCATCTAAATCATTAATGTACAGTGTAAACAGCTGGGGCCCCAGCACAGAACCTTGCGGTACCCCACTAGTCACTGCCTGCCATTCTGAAAAGTACCCATTTACTCCTTCTCAACTCGGTTTTAAATTGGCTCCCCCGTATTTTGAGGCTGTGCCCCCTAGTTCTAGTCTCCCCGACCAGTGGAAACAACCTCTCTGCCTCTATCTTGTCTATCCCTTTCATTATTTTAAATGTTTCCATAAGATCACCCCTCATTCTTCTGAACTCCAAGGAGTAAAGACCCAGTCTACTCAATCTATCATCATAAGGTAACCCCCTCATCTCCGGAATCAGCCGAGTGAATCGTCTCTGTACTCGCTCCAAGGCTAGTATATCCTTCCTTAAGTAAGGTGACCAAAATCGCACGCAGTACTCCGGGTGCGGCCTCACCAATACCCGATACAGTTGCAGCAGGATCTCCCTGCTTTTGTACTCCATCCCTCTCGCAATGAAGGCCAACATTCCATTCGCCTTCCTGATTACCTGCTGCACCTGCAAACTAACTTTTTGGGATTCATGCACAAGGACCCCCAGGTCCCTCTGCACCGCAGCATGTTGTAATTTCTCCCCATTCAAATAATATTCCCTTTTACTGTTTTTTTTCCCAAGGTGGATGACCTCACACTTTCCGACATTGTATTCCATCTGCCAAACCTTAGCCCATTTGCTTAACCTATCTAAATCTCTTTGCAGCCTTTCTGTGTCCTCTACACAACCCGCTTTCCCACTAATCTTTGTTTCATCTGCAAATTTTGTTACACTACGCTCTGTCCCCTCTTCCAGGTCATCTATGTATATTGTAAACAGTTGTGGTCCCAGCACCGATCCCTGTGGCACACCACTAACCACTGATTTCCAACCCGAAAAGGACCCATTTATCCAGACTCTCTGCTTTCTGTTCGCCAGTGAATTCTTTATCCATGCTAATACATTTCCTCTGACTCCGCGTACCTTTATCTTCTGCAGTAACCTTTTGTGTGGCACCTTATTGAATGCCTTTTGGAAATCTAAATACACCACATCCATCAGTACACCTCTATCCATCATGCTCGATATATCCTCAAAGAATTGCAGTAAATTAGTTAAACATGATTTCCCCTTCATGAATCCATGTTGCGTCTGCTTGATTGCACTATTCCTATCTAGATGTCCCGCTATGTCTTCCTTAATGATAGCTTCAAGCATTTTCCCCACTACAGATGTTAAACTAACTGGCCTATATTTACCTGCCTTTTGTCTGCCCCCTTTTTTAAACAGAGGCGTTACATTAGCTGCTTTCCAATCCGCTGGTACCTCCCCAGAGTCCAGAGAATTTTGGTAGATTATAACGAATGCATCTGCTATAACTTCCGCCATCTCTTTTAATACCCTGGGATGCATTTCATCAGGACCAGGGGACTTGTCTACCTTGAGTCCCATTAGCCTGTCCAGCACTCCCCTCCCAAGTGATAGTGATTGTCTCAAGGTCCTCCCTTCCCACATTCCTGTGACCAGCAATTTTTGGCATGGTTTTTGTGTCTTCCACTGTAAAGACCGAAGCAAAATAATTGTTTAAGGTCTCACCCATTTCCACATTTCCCATTATTAAATCCCCCTTCTCATCTTCTAAGGGACCAACATTTACTTTAGTCACTCTCTTCCGTTTTATATATCGGTAAATGCTTTTACTATCTGTTTTTATGTTTTGCGCAAGTTTACTTTCGTAATCTATCTTTCTTTTCTTTATTGCTTTCTTAGTCATTCTTTGCTGTCGTTTAAAATTTTCCCAATCTGCTAGTTTCCCACTAACCTTGGCCACCTTATACGCATTGGTTTTTAATTTGATACTCTCCTTTATTTCCTTGGTTATCCACGGCTGGTTATCCCTTCTCTTACCACCCTTCTTTTTCACTGGAATATATTTTTGTTGCGCACTATGAAAGAGCTCCTTAAAAGTCCTCCACTGTTCCTCAATTGTGCCACTGTTTAGTCTGTGTTCCCAGTCTACTTTAGCCAACTCTGCCCTCATCCCACTGTAGTCCCCTTTGTTTAAACATAGTACGCTCGTTTGAGACACTACTTCCTCACCCTCAATCTGTATTACAAATTCAACCATACTGTGATCACTCATTGGGAGAGGATCTTTTACGAGGAGATCGTTTATTATTCCTGTCTCATTACACAGGACCAGATCTAAGATAGCTTGCTCCCTTGTAGGTTCTGTAACATACTGTTCTAAGAAACAATCCTGTATGCATTCTATGAATTCTTCCTCCAGGCTACCCCGTGTGATTTGATTTGACCAATCGATATTAAAATCCCCCATGATTACTGCCGTTCCTTTTTCACATGCCTCTATTATTCCCTTGATTATTGTCCGCCCCACCATGAAGTTATTATTTGGGGGCCTATAAACTACGCCCACCAGTGACTTTTTTCTCCTTACTATCTCTAATCTCCACCCACAATGATTCAACATTTTGTTCATTAGAGCCAATATCGTCTCTCACAACTGCCCTGATATCATCCTTTATTAACAGAGCCACCCCACCTCCTTTCCCTTCTTGTCTATCCTTCCTAATTGTCAGATACCCCTGTATGTTTAATTCCCAGTCTTGGCCACTCTGCAACCACGTTTCTGTAATGGCCACTAAATCATATCCATTTGTAATGATTTGTGCCGTCAACTCATTTACTTTATTTCGAATGCTGCATGCGTTTAGGTAGAGTGTTTTAATACTAGCTTTTAAACCATGATTTTTAGTTTTGACCCCTCCTGCAGCCCCTTTATATTCATACATATTGTCCCTTCCTATCACCTTGTGGTTTACACTTACCCCAGTGTTACTCTGCTCTGTTGCCTCCTGCCTTTTGCATTCTTTCTTGGGGTTCTGTTCATCTGAGCTCTCACCCACTCTAACTAGCTCAGAGCCCTCTCCTGGGTTCTGAATACTCCTCGCATTGAGGCACCGAGCTTTCAGGCTTGCCTTTTTATTATACTTTGACCCTTTAGAATTTTGCTGTACAGTGCCCTTTTTGTTTTTTGCCTTGGTTTTCTCTGCCCTCCACTTTTACTCATCTCCCTTCTGCCTTTTGCTTCTGTCTCAATTTTGTTTCCCTCTGTCTCCCTACTTTGGTTCCCATCCCCCTGCCATATTAGTTTAACCCCTCCCCAACAGCACTAGCAAACACTCCCCCCAGGATACTCTGCATCTTATCCATGTTGTACATGCCCTGGGAGTGCTTGATGGGATGTTTGATAGGACAGCGTAGTGTGAGCTTTACTCTGTATCTAACCCCATGCTGTACCTGCCCTGGGAAGGATTGATGGGACAGTGTACAGGTAGCTTTACTCTGTATCTAACTCTGTGCTGTACCTGCCCGGGGAGTATTTGATGGGACAGTGTAGGGGGTGCTTTACCCTGTATGTAATACCGTACTGTACTTGCCCGCGGAGTGTGTGATTGGACAGTGTAGAGGGAACTTTTCTCTCTATCTAACCCGTGTTGTACCTGCCCTGGGAGTGTTTGACGGGACAGTGTAGAGGGAGCTTTATTCTGTATCTAACCCCGTGCTGTACCTGCCCTGGGAGTGTTTGACGGGACAGTGTAGAGGGAGCTTTACTCTGTATCTAACACTGCTGTACCTGCCCTGGGAGTGTTTGATGGGACAGTGTAGGGGGTGCTTTACTCTGCATGTAATACCGTACTGTACTTGCCCGCGGAGTGTTTGATGGGACAGTGTAGAGGGAGCTTTACTCTGTATCTAACCCTGTGCTGTACCTGCCCTGGGAGGGTTTGATGTGACAGTGTAGAGGTAACTTTACTCTGTATCTAACCCCCTGTACCTGCTCTGGGAGTGCTTGATGGGACAGTGCAGAGGGAGCTTTATTCTGTATCTAACCCCGTGCTGTACCTGCCCTGCGAGTGTTTGATGGGACAGTGTTGAGGGAGCTTTACTCTGTATCTACCACCCTGTACCTGCTCTGGGATTGTTTGATGTGACAGTGTAGAGGGAGCTTTACTCTGTATCTAACCCCCTGTACCTGCCCTGGGATTGTTTGATGTGACAGTGTAGAGGGAGCTTTACTCTGTATCTAACCCCCTGTACCTGCCCTGGGAGTGTTTGATGTGACAGTGTAGCGGGAGCTTTACTCTGTATCTTATCCGTGTTGTACCTGCCCTGGGATTGTTTGATGTGACATTGCAGAGGGAGCTTTACTCAGCATTTAACCCGTGCTGTACCTGCCCTGGGAGTGTTTGATGGGACAGTGTAGAGGGAGCTTTACTCTGTATCTAACCCCTGTACCTGCCCTGGGAGTGTGTGATACGACTGTGTAGAGGCAGGTTTACTCTGTATCTAACCCATGCGGTATCTGCCCTGGGAGTGTGATGGGACAGTGTAGAGGGAGCTTTACTCTCTATCTAACCCGTGCTGCACCTGCGCTGCGAGTGTTTGTTGGGACAGTGCAGAGGGAGCTTTACTCTGCCTCTAACTCTGTGATGTACCTGCCCTGGGAGTGTTTGATGGGACAGTGTAGAGGGAGCTTTTCTCTGTATCTAACCCGTGTGTTGTACCTGCCCTGGGAGTGTTTGAAGGGACAGTCCAGAGGGAGCTTTACTCTGTATCGAACCCGTGCTGTACCTGCCCTGGAAGTGTGTGATGGGACAGTGTAGAGAGAGCTTTACTCTGGACCTAACCCGTGCTGTACCTGTCCTGGGAGTGTGTGATGGGACTGTGTAGAGGCAGGGTTACTCTGTATCTAACCCATGCTATACCTGCCCTGGGAGTGTGATGGGACAGTGTAGAGGGAGCTTTACTCTATATCTTACCCGTGCTGTACCTGCCCTGGGAGTGTATGATGGGAATGTTTAGAGGGAGCTTTACTCTGTATCTAACCCATGCTGTATGCCTTGGGAGTGTTTCATGGGCCAGTGCAGTGTCAGCTTTCCTCTGTATCGAACCCCGTGCTGTCCCTGCCCTGGGAGTGTTTGATGGGACAGTGCAGAGAGAGCTTTTCTCTGCATCTAACCCGTGTTTTACTTGCCCTGGGAGTGACGGGACAGTGTAGAGGGAGCTTTACTCTGTATTGAACCCGTGCTGTACCTACCCTGGGAGTGTTTGATGGGACAGTGTAGAGGGAGCTTTACTCTGTATCTAACCCCGTGCTGTGCCTGCCTGGGAGTGTTTGATGGGTCAGTATAGAGGGAGCTTTACTCTGCATTTAACCCGTGCTGCACCTGCCCTGGGAGTGATTGATTGGACAGTGTAGAGGGAGCTTTATTCTATACCCAAATCGTAGTTTCCCTGTCCTGGGAGTGTTTGATGGGAGAGTGCAGAGGGACCTTTATTCTTTATCTAAACCATGCCCGGGGAGTGATTGATGGGACAGTGTCGAGGGAGCTTTACTCTGTATCGAACCCGTGGTGTACTTGCCCTGGGAGTGTTTGATGGGACAGTGTAGAGGGAGCTTTACTCTGTATCGAACCCGTGCTGTACCTGCCCTGGTAGTGTTTGATGGGACAGTGTCGAGGGAGCTTTACTCTGGATCTAACACTGTACTGGACCTGTCCGGGGAGCGTTTGATGGGACAGTGCAGAGGGAGCTTTACTCTGCATCTAACCCTGTGCTGTACCTGCCCTGGGAGTGTTTGATGGGACAGTGTAGAGGGAGCTTTACTCTGTATCTAACCCCGGGCTGTACCTGCCCTGGGAATGTTTGATGGGACAGCGTAGAGGAAGCTTTACTCTGTATCTAACCCGTGCTGTACCTGCCCTGGGAGTGTTTGATGGGACTGTGTCGAGGGAGCTTTACTCTGAATCTAACCCGTGCTGTACCTGCCTGGGAGTGTTTGATGGGACAGTGTAAAGGGTGCTTTACTCTTTATCTAACCCCGTGCTGTACCTGCCCTGGGAGTGTTTGATGGGACAGTGTAGAGCGAGCTTTACTCTGTATCGAACCCGTGCTGTACCTGCCCTGGGAGTGTTTGATGGGACAGTGTAGAGGGAGTTTTACTCTGTATCTAACCCGTGCCGTAACTGCCCTGGGAGCGTGTGATAGAACTGTGTAGAGGGAGCTTTACTCTGTATCTAGCCCATGCTGTACCTGCCCTGGGAGTGTGTGATGGGACTGTGTAGAGGGAGCTTTACTCTGTATCTTACCCGTGCTGTACCTGCCCTGGGAGTGTGTGATTGGACTGTTGGGAGGGAGCTTTACTCTGCATCTAACCCGTGGTTTAACTGCCCTGGGAGTGATGGGACAGTGTAGAGGGAGCTTTACTCTGTATCGAACCCGTGCTGTACCTGCCCTGGGAGTGTTTGATGGGACAGTGTAGAGGGAGCTTTACTCTGTATCGAACCCGTGCTGTACCTGCCCTGGGAGTGTGTGATGGGACTGTGTAGAGGCAGGTTTACTCTGTATCTAACCCATGCTATACCTGCCCTGGGAGTGTCTGATGGGACAGTGTAGAGGGAGCTTTACTCGGTATCTAACCCCGTGCTGTACCTGCCTGGAAGTGTTTGATGGGTCAGTGTAGAGGGAGCTTTACTCTGTATCTAACCCGTGCTGTACCTGCCCTGGGAGTGATTGATTAGACAGTGTAGAGGGAGCTTTATTCTACACCCAAATCCTGCTTTCCCTGCCCTGGGAGTGTTTGATGGGAGAGTGCAGAGGGACTTTTACTATTTATCTAAACCATGCTGTAGCTGTCCTGGGAGTGTTTGATGGGACAGTGTAGAGGGAGCGTTTCTCTGTATCTGATCCGTGCTGTACCTGCCCTGGGTATGTTTGATGTGAAAGTGTCGAGGGAGATTTACTCTGTATCTAACCCGTGCTGTACCTGCCGTGGGAGTGTGTGATGGGACAGTGTGGAGGGAGCTTTACTCTGCATCTCACCCGTACTTGCCCTGGGAGTGTTTGATGGGACAGTGTCGAGGGAGATTTACTCTGTATCTAACCCGTGCTGTACCTGCCGTGGGAGTGTGTGATGGGACAGTGTAGAGGGAGCTTTACTCTGTATCTAACACTGTGCTGTATCTGCCTGGGAGTGTTTGATGGGACAGTGCAGAGGGAGCTTTACTCTGCATTTTACCCGTGCTGTACCTGCCTGGGGAGGGTTTGATGGGACAGTGTAGAGGGAGCTTTACTCTGTATCTAACCCCATGCTGTACCTGCCCTGGGAGTGTGTGATAGGACAGTGTAGAGGGAGCTTTACTCTGTATCTAACCCATGCCGTACCTGCCCTGGGAGTGTGTGATAGGACAGTGTAGAGGGAGCTTTACTCTGTATCGAACCCGTGCTGTACCTGCCCTGGGAGTGTTTGATGGGACAGTGTAGAGGAAGCTTTACTCTGTATCTAACCCATGCCGTACCTGCCCTGGGAGTGTGTGATAGGACTGTGTAGAGGGAGCTTTACTCTGTATCTAACCCATGCTGTACCTGCCCTGGAAGTGTGTGATGGGACAGTGCAGAGGGAGCTTTACTCTGGACCTAACCCGTGCTGTACCTGCCCTGGGAGTGTGTGATGGGACAGTGTAGAGGGAGCTTTACTCTGTATCTAACCCATGCTGTACCTGCCCTGGGAGTGTTTGATGGGACAGTGGAGAGGGAGCTTTACTCTGTATCTAACATTGTACTGTACCTGCCCTGGGTGTGTTTGATGGGACAGTGTAGAGGGAGCTTTACTCTGTATCTAACACAGTGCTGTACCTGCCCGGGGAGGGTTTGATGGGACAGTGTAGAGGGAGCTTTACTCTGTATCTAACATTGTACTGTACCTGCCCTGGGAGTGTTTGATGGGACAGTGTAGAGGGAGCTTTACTCTGTATCTAACCCCATGCTGTACCTGCCCTGGGATTATTTGATGGGACAGTGTAGAGGGAGCTTTACTCTGTATCTAACACAGTGCTGTATCTGCCTGGGAGTGTTTGATGGGACAGTGTAGTGGGAGCTTTACTCTGCATTTAACCCGTGCTGTCCCTGCCCTGGGAATGTTTAATGGGACAGTGTAGAGAGAGCTTTGCTATGTATCTAACACTGTACTGTACCTGCCCGGGGAGGGTTTGATGGGACAGTGTAGAGGGAGCTTTACTCTGTATCAAAACCCCATGCTGTACCTGCCCTGGGAGTGTGTGATGTGACAGTGTAGAGGGAGCTTTACTCTGTATCTAACCCATGCTGTATGCCCTGGGAGTGTTTGATGGGACAGTGCAGTGTCAGCTTTACTCTGTATCTAACCCCGTACTGTACCTGCCCTGCGAGTGTTTGACGGGACAGTGTAGAGGGAGCGTTACTCTGTATCTAACCCCATGCTGTTACCTGCCCTGGGAGTGTTTGATGGGACAGTGTAGAGGGAGCTTTACTCTGTATCTATCCCCCTGTACCTGCCCTGGGAGTGTTTGACGGGACAGTGTCGAGGGAGCTTCACTCTGTATCTAACCCTGTGCTGTACCTGCCCTGGGAGTGTTTGATGGGACAGTGTAGAGGGAGCTTTACTCTGTATCTAACCCATGCTGTATGCCCTGGGAGTGTTTGATGGGACAGTGCAGTGTCAGCTTTACTCTGTATCTAACCCCATGCTGTACCTGCCCTGGTAGGGTTTGATGGGACAGTGTAGAGGGAGCTTTACTCTGTATCTAACGCCATGCTGTACCTGCCTGGGAGTGTTTGATGGGACAGTGTGGAGGGAGCTTTACTCTGCATTTAACCCGTGCTGTACATGCCCTGCGAGTCTTTGATGGGACATTGTAGAGGGAGCTTTACTCTGTGTCTAACCCCATGCTGTACCTGCCCTGGGTGTGTGTGATGGGACAGTGTAGAGGGAGCTTTACTCTGTATCTAACCCATGCTGTACCTGCCCTGGGAGTGTGTGATGGGACTGTGTCGAGGGAGCTTTACTCTGTATCTAACCCCGTGCTGTACCTGCCCTGGGTGTGTTTGATGGGACAGTGCAGAGGGAGCTTTACTCTGTATCTAACCCGTGCTGTACCTGCCCTGGGAGTGTTTGAAGGGACAGTGTAGAGGGAGCTTTATTATGTATCTAACCCTATGCTGCACCTGCCCTGGGAGAGTTTGCTGGGACAGTGTCGATGGAGCTTTACTCTGTATCTAACTCTGTGCTGTACCTGCCCGGGGAGGGTTTGATGGGACAGTGTAGAGGGAGCTTTGCTCTGTATCTAACCCCATGCTGTAGCTGCCCTGGGACAGTTTGATGGGACAGTATAGAGGGAGCTTTACTCTGTATCTATTCCTGTGCTGTAGCTGCCCTGGGAGTGTTTGATGGGACAGTGTAGAGGGAGCTTTACTCTGTGTCTAACCCCATGCTGTACCAGCCCTGGGACTGTTTGATGGGACAGTGTTGAGGGAGCTTTACTCTGTATCTAACCCCGTGCTGTACCTGCCTGGGAGTGTTTGATGGGACAGTGTAGAGGGAGCTTTTCTCTGCATCTAACCCGTGTTTTACCTGCCCTGGGAGTGTGTGATGGGACTGTGTAGAGGGAGCTTTATTCTGTATCTAACAGGTGTTTTACCTGCCCTGGGAGTGACGGGACAGTGTAGAGGGAACTTTACTCTGTATCGAAACCGTGCTATACCTGCCCTGGGATTGTTTGATGGGGCAGTGTAGAGGGAGCTTTACTGTGTATCTAACCCGTGCTGTACCTGCCCTGGGAGTGTTTGATGGGACAGTGTAGAGGGAGCTTTACTCTGTATCTAACCCGTGCTGTACCTGCCCTGGGAATGTTTGATGGGACATTTTAGAGGAGCTTTACTCTGCATTTAACCCGTGCTGTACATGCCCTGGGAGTCTTTGATGGGACATTGTAGAGGGAGCTTTACTCTGGATCGAACCCATGCTGTACCTGCCCTGGGTGTGTTTGATGGGACAGTTTAGAGGGAGCTTTACTCTGTATCTAACCCCATGCTGTACCTGCCCTGGGAAGGTTTGATGGGACAGTGTAGTCGGAGCTTTACTCTGTATCTAACCCCGTGCTGCAGCTGCCCTGGGTGTGTTTGATGGGACTGTGTAGAGGCAGCTTTACTCTGTATCTAGCCCTGTGCTGTACCTGCCCTGCGAGGGTTTGATGGGACAGTGTGGAGGTAACTTTACTCTGTATCTAACCCCCTGTACCTGCTCTGGGAGTGTTTGATGGGACAGTGCAGAGGGAGCTTTACTCTGTATCTAACCCCATGCTGTACCTGCCCTGGGAGTGTTTGATGGGACAGTGTTGAGGGAGCTTTACTCTGTATCTAACCCATGCTGTACCTGCCCTGGGACTGTTTGATGTGACAGTGTAGAGGGAGCTTTACTCTGTATCTAACCTGTGTTGTGCCTTGCCTGGCAGTGTTGGATGGGACAGTGTAGAGGGAGCTTTAATCTGCATCTAACACCGTACTGCACTTGCCCTGGGAGTATTTAATGGGACAGTGCAGAGGGATCTTTACTCTGTATCTAACCTATGCTGTACCTGCCCTGGGTGTGTTTGATGGGACAGTTTAGAGGGAGGTTTACTCTGTATCTAACCCCATGCTGTACCTGCCCTGGGAAGGTTTGATGGGACAGTGTAGTCGGAGCTTTACTCTATATCCAACACATGCTGCACCTGCCCTGGGAGTGTTTAACGGGACAGTGTTGCGGGAGCTTTACTCTGTACCTTATCCGTGGTGTCCATGCCCTGGGGGTGTTGGATGGGACAGTGTAGAGGGAGCTTTACTCTGCATCTAACACCGTACTGCACTTGCCCTTGGAGTGTTTAATGGGACAGTGCAGAGGGATCTTTACTCTGTATCTAACCTATGCTGTACCTGCCCTGGGTGTGTTTGATGGGACAGTTTAGAGGGAGCTTTACTCTGTATCTAACCCTGCACTGTACCTGCCCTGGGAGTGTTTGATGGGACAGTGTAGAGGGAGCTTTACTCTGTATCTAACCCCATGCTGTACCTGCCCTGGAAGGTTTGATGGGACAGTGTAGAGGGAGCTTTACTCTGTATCTAACCCCATGCTGTACCTGCCCTGGGAGTGTTTGATGGGACAGTGTAGAGGGAGCTTTACTCTGTATCTAACCCCATGCTGTACCTGCCCTGGGAAGGTTTGATGGGACAGTGTAGTCGGAGCTTTACTCTGTATCTAACCCCGTGCTGCAGCTGCCCTGGGAGTGTTTGATGGCACTCTGTAGAGGGAGCTTTACTCTGTATCTAACCCATGCTGTGTGCCCTGGGAGTGTTTGATGGGACAGTGTAGAGGGAGCTTTACTCTGTATCTAACCCGTGCTGTACCTCCCCTGGGAATGTTTGATGTGACAGTGTAGAAGGCGCTTTACTCTGTATCTAACCTGTGCTGTACCTGCCCTGGGAGTGTTTGATGGGACTTTGTAGAGGGAGCTTTACTCTGTATCTAACCATTGCTATACCTGCCCTGGGAATGTGTGATGGGACTGTGTAGAGGGAGCTTTACTTTGTATCTAACCCCATGCTGTACCTGCCCTGGGAAGGTTTGATGGGACAGTGTAGAGGGAGCTTTACTCTGTATCTAACCCCATGCTGTACCTGCCCTGGGAATGGTTAACGGGACAGTTTAGCGGGAGCTTTACTCTGTATCTTATCCGTGTTGTGCCTGCCCTGGGATTGTTTAACGGGACAGTGTAGCGGGAGCTTTACTCTGCATTTAACCCATGCTGTACTTGCCCTGGGAATATTTGATAGGACACTGTAGAGGGAGGTTTACTCTGTATCTTATCCATGCTGTTCCTGTCCTGGGTGTGTTTGATGGAATAATGCAGAGGGAGCTTTATTCTGCATCTAACCCCATGCTGTAGCTGCCCTGGGAGTGTTTGATGGGACAGTGTAGAGGGAGCTTTACTCTGTATCCAACCCCGTGCTGTAGCTGCCCTGGGAGTGTTTGATGGGACAGTGTAGAGGGAGCTTTACTCTGTCTCTAACCCGTGCGGTACCTGCCCTGGGAGTGTGTGATGGGACAGAGTAAAGGGAGCTTTACTCTACATCTAACACCGTACTTCACTTGCCCTGGGAGTGACGGGACAGTGTAGAGGGAGCTTTACTCTGTATCTAACCCGTGCTGTACCTGCCCTGGGAGTGTGTGATAGGACTGTGTAGAGGGAGCTTTACTCTGTATCTAACCCGTGCTGTACCTGCCCTGTGAGTGTGTGATAGGACAGTGTAGAGGGAGCTTTACTCTGTATCTAACCCATGCTGTACCTGCCCTGAGATTGTGTGATGGGACAGTGTAGAGGGAGCTTTACTCTGTATCGAACCCGTGCTGTACCTGCCCTGGGAGTGTTTGATGGGACAGTGTAGAGGGAGCTTTACTCTGTATCGAACCCGTGCTGTACCTGCCCTGGGAGTGTGTGATGTGACAGTGTAGAGGGAGCTTTACTCTGTATCTAACCCATGCTGTATGCCCTGGGAGTGTTTGATGGGACAGTGCAGTGTCAGCTTTACACTGTATCTAACCCCGTGCTGTACCTGCCCTGGGAGTGTTTGACGGGACAGTGTAGAGGGAGCGTCACTCTGTATCTAACCCTGTGCTGTACCTGCCCTGGGAGTGTTTGATGGGACAGTGCAGTGTTAGCTTTACTCTGTATCTAACCCCATGCTGTACCTGCCCTGGTAATAGAAACATAGAAACATAGAAAATACGTGCAGGAGTAGGCCATTCGGCCCTTCTAGCCTGCACCGCCATTCAATGAGTTCATGGCTGAACATGCAACTTCAGTACCCCATTCCTGCTTTCTCACCATACCCCTTGATTCCCCTAGTAGGAAGGACATCATCTAACTCCTTTTTGAATATATTTAATGAATTGGCCTCAACAACTTTCTGTGGTAGAGAATTCCACAGGTTCACCACTCTCTGGGTGAAGAAATTCCTCCTCATCTCGGTCCTAAATGGCTTCCCCCTTATCCTTAGACTGTGTCCCCTAGTTCTGGACTTCCCCAACATTGGGAACATTCTTCCTGCATCTAACCTGTCTAACCCCGTCAGAATTTTAAACGTTTCTATGAGGTCGCCTCTCATTCTGCTGAACTCCAGTGAATACAAGCCCAGTTGATCCAGTCTTTCTTGATAGGTCAGTCCCGCCATCCCGGGAATCAGTCTGGTGAACCTTCGCTGCACTCCCTCAATAGCAAGAATGTCCTTCCTCAGGTTAGGAGACCAAAACTGTACACAATACTCCAGGTGTGGCCTCACCAAGGCCCTGTACAATTGTAGCAACAACTCCCTGCCCCTGTACTCAAATCCCCTCGCTATGAAGGCCAACATGCCATTTGCTTTCTTAACCGCCTGCTGTACCTGCATGCCAACCTTCAATGACTGATGTACCATGACACCCAGGTCTCTTTGCACCTGCCCTTTTCCTAATCTGTCACCATTCAGATAATAGTCTGTCTCTCTGTTTTTACCACCAAAGTGGATAACCTCACATTTATCCACATTATACTTCATCTGCCATGCATTTGCCCACCTGCCCTGGTAGGGTTTGATGGGACAGTGTGGAGGGAGCTTTACTCTGTATCTAACCCCATGCTGTACCTGCCTGGGAATGTTTGATGGGACAGTGTGGAGGGAGCTTTACTCTGCATTTAACCCGTGCTGTACATGCACTGCGAGTGTGTGATTGGACAGTGTAGAGGGAGCTTTACTCTGTATCTAACCCATGCTGTACCTGCCCTTGGAGTGTGTGATGGGACTGTGTCGAGGGAGCTTTACTCTGTATCTAACCCGTGTTTTACCTGCCCTGGGAGTGTTTGACGGGACAGTGGAGAGGCAGCTTTACTCTGTATCTGACCCATGCTGTACCTGCCCAGGGAGTGTGTGATGGGACAGTGTAGAGGGAGCTTTACTCTGTATCGAACCCGTGCTGTACCTGCCCTGCGAGTGTTTGATGGGGCAGTGTAGAGGGAGCTTTCCTCTGTATCTAACCCGTGCTGTACCTGCCCTGGGAGTGTTTGATGGGACAGTGTAGAGGGAGCTTTATTCTGAATCTACTTATTGCTATACCTGCCCTGGGAGTGTGTGATGGGACTGTGTAGAGGGAGCTTTACTCTGTATCTTACACGTGCTGTATGCCCTGGGAGTGCGTGATGGGACAGTGTAGAGGGAGCTTTACTCTGTATCTAACCCGTGCTGTACCTGCCCTGGGAGTGTTTGACGGGACAGTGTAGAGGGAGCTTTATTATGTATCTAACCCTATGCTGCACCTGCCCTGGGAGAGTTTGATGGGACAGTGTCGATGGTGCTTTACTCTGTATCTAACTCTGTGCTGTACCTGCCCGGGGAGGGTTTGATGGGACAGTGTAGATGGAGCTTTACTCTGTATCTAATCCTGTGCTGTAGCTGCCCTGGGAGTATTTGATGGGACAGTGTAGAGGGAGCTTTACTCTGTGTCTAACCCCATGCTGTACCTGCCCTGGGACTGTTTGATGGGACAGTGTTGAGGGAGCTTTACTCTGTATCTAACCCCGTGCTGTACCTGCCCTGGGAGTGTTTGATGGGACAGTGTAGAGGGAGCTTTACTCTGTATCTAACCCCCTGTACCTGCCCTGGGAGTGTTTGATGGGACAGTGTAGAGGGAGCTTTTTTCTGCATCTAACCCGTGTTTTACCTGCCCTGGGAGTGACGGGACAGTGTAGAGGGAGCTTTACTCTGTATCGAATCCGTGCTATACGTGCCCTGGGATTGTTTGATGGGGCAGTGTAGAGGGAGCTTTACTCTGTATCTAACCCGTACCTGCCCTGGGAGTGTTTGATGGGACAGTGTAGAGGGAGCTTTACTCTGTATCTAACCCGTGCTGTACCTGCCCTGGGAATGTTTGATGGGACATTTTAGAGGAGCTTTACTCGGCATTTAACCCGTGCTGTATATGCCCTGGGAGTCTTTGATGGGACATTGTAGAAGGAGCTTTACTCTGGATCGAACCGTGCTGTACCTGCCCTGGGATTGTTTGATGGGGCAGTGTAGAGGGAGCTTTACTCTGTATCTAACCCGTACCTGCCCTGGGAGTGTTTGATGGGACAGTGTTGAGGGAGCTTTACTCTGTATCTAACCCCGTGCTGTACCTGCCTGGGAGTGTTTGATGGGACAGTGTAGGGGGATCTTTACTCTGTATCTTACATGTGCTGTACCTGCCCTGGGAGTGTGTGATGGGACAGTGTAGAGGGAGATTTACTCTGTATCTAACCCCGTGCTGTACCTGCCCTGGGAGTGTTTGATGGGGCAGTGTAGAGGGAGCTTTCCTCTGTATCTAACCCGTACCTGCCCTGGGAGTGTTTGATGGGACAGTGTTGAGGGAGCTTTACTCTGTATCTTACACGTGCTGTATGCCCTGGGAGTGCGTGATGGGACAGTGTAGAGGGAGCTTTACTCTGTATCTAACCCGTGCTGTACCTGCCCTGGGAGTGTTTGACGGGACAGTGTAGAGGGAGCTTTATTATGTATCTAACCCTATGCTGCACCTGCCCTGGGAGAGTTTGATGGGACAGTGTCGATGGTGCTTTGCTCTGTATCTAACTCTGTGCTGTACCTGCCCGGGGAGTGTTTGATGGGACAGTGTAGAGGGAGCTTTACTCTGTATCTAATCCTGTGCTGTAGCTGCCCTGGGAGTATTTGATGGGACAGTGTAGAGGGAGCTTTACTCTGTGTCTAACCCCATGCTGTACCTGCCCTGGGACTGTTTGATGGGACAGTGTTGAGGGAGCTTTACTCTGTATCTAACCCCGTGCTGTACCTGCCTGGGAGTGTTTGATGGGACAGTGTAGAGGGAGCTTTTCTCTGCATCTAACCCGTGTTTTACCTGCCCTGGGAGTGACGGGACAGTGTAGAGGGAGCTTTACTCTGTATCGAATCCGTGCTATACGTGCCCTGGGATTGTTTGATGGGGCAGTGTAGAGGGAGCTTTACTCTGTATCTAACCCGTACCTGCCCTGGGAGTGTTTGATGGGACAGTGTAGAGGGAGCTTTACTCTGTATCTAACCCGTGCTGTACCTGCCCTGGGAATGTTTGATGGGACATTTTAGAGGAGCTTTACTCTGTATTTAACCCCGTGCTGTACATGCCCTGGGAATGTTTGATGGGACAGTGTAGAGAGATCTTTACTCTGTATCTAACCCCCTGTACCTGCCCTGGGAGTGTTTGATGGGACAGTGTAGAGGGAGCTTTGCTCTGTATCTAACCCCCTGTACCTGCCCTGGGAGTGTGTGATGGGACTGTGTAGAGGGAGCTTTACTCTGTATCTAACAGGTGTTTTACCTGCCCTGGGAGTGACGGGACAGTGTAGAGGGAGCTTTACTCTGTATCGAAACCGTGCTATACCTGCCCTGGGATTGTTTGATGGGGCAGTGTAGAGGGTGCTTTACTCTGTATCTAACCCGTACCTGCCCTGGGAGTGTTTGATGGGACAGTGTAGAGGGAGCTTTACTCTGTATCTAACCCGTGCTGTACCTGCCCTGGGAGTGTTTGATGGGACAGTGTAGAGGGAGCTTTACTCTGTATCCAACCCCGTGCTGTAGCTGCCCTGGGAGTGTATGATGGGACAGTGTAGAGGGAGCTTTACTCTGTATCTAACCCATGCTGTACCTGCCCTGAGAGTGTGTGATGGGACAGTGTAGAGGGAGCTTTACTCTGTATCTAACCCGTGCTGTACCTGCCCTGAGAGTGTGTGATGGGACAGTGTAGAGGGAGCTTTACTCTGTATCTAACCCATGCTGTACCTGCCCTGAGAGTGTGTGATGGGACAGTGTAGAGGGAGCTTTACTCTACATCTAACACCGTACTTCACTTGCCCTGGGAGTGTTTGATGGGACAGTGTAGAGGGAGCTTTACTCTGTATTTAACCCGTGCTGTACCTGCCCTGGGAATGTTTAATGAGACAGTGTAGAGGGAACTTTACTCTGTATCTAACCCGTCCTGTACCTGTCCTGGGAGTGTTTGATGGGATAGTGAAGAGAGAGTTTTATTCTATATCTAACCCGTGCTGTACCTGCACTGGGAAGATTTGATGGGACAGTGTAGAGGGAGCTTCACTCTGTATCTAACCCGTGCTGTACCTGCCCGGGGAGTGTTTGATGGGACACTGTAGAGGGAGCTTTACTCTGTATATAACCCGTGCTGTACCTGCCCTGGGAGTGTTTGATGGGATAGTGTAAAGGGTGCTTTACTCTGTATCTAACTCTGTGCTGTACCTGCCCGGGGAGGGTTTGATGGGACAGTGTAGAGGGAGCTTTACTCTGTATTTAACCCCATGCTGTACCTGCCCGGGGAGTGTTTGATGGGACACTGTAGAGGGAGCTTTACTCTGTATATAACCCGTGCTGTACCTGCCCTGGGAGTGTTTGATGGGATAGTGTAAAGGGTGCTTTACTCTGTATCTAACTCTGTGCTGTACCTGCCCGGGGAGGATTTGATGGGACAGTGTAGAGGGAGTTTTGCTCTGTATTTAACCCCGTGCTGTACCTGCCCTGAGATTGTTTGATGGGACAGTGTAGAGGAAGCTTAACTCTGCATTTAACCCGTGCTGTACCTGTCCTGGGAGTGTTTGGTGGGACAGTGTAGAGGGAGCTTTACTCTGTATCTAACCCCGTGCTGTACCTGCCCTGGGAGTGTTTGATGGAATAGATTAAAGGATGCTTTACTCTGTATCTAACTCTGTGCTGTACCTGCCCTGGGAGTGTTTGATGGGACAGTGCAGAGGAAACTTTACTCTGTATCTAACCCGTACTGTCCCTGTCCTGGGAGTGTTTGATGGGACAGTGTAGAGGGAGCTTTACTCTGTATCTAACCCGTACTGTCCCTGTCCTGGGAGTGTTTGATGGGACAGTGTAGAGGGAGCTTTACTCTGTATCTAACTCCATGCTGTACTTACCCTGGGAGTATTTGATGGGACAGTGTAGGGGGTGCTTTACCCTGTATATTATACCGTACTGTACTTGCCCTTGGAGTGTTTGATGGGACAGTGTAGAGGGACTTTGCTCTGTATCTAACCCCGTGCTGTACCTGCTCTGGAAGTGTGTGATGGGACAGTGTAGAGGGAGCTTTATCTGTATCTAACCTCATGCTGTACCTGCCCTGGGAGTGTTTGATGGGACAGTGTAGAGGGAGCTTTACTCTGTATCTAACCCTGCGCTGTACCTAACCTGGGAGTGTTTGATGGGACAGTGTCGAGGGAGGTTTACTCTGTATCTAACCCGTGCTGTACCTGCCCTGGGAGTGTTTGATGGGACATTTTCGAGGGAGGTTTACTCTGTATCTAATCCATGCTGTTCCTGTCCTGGGACTATTTAATGGAATAATGCAGAGGGAGCTTTACTCTGTATCTCACCCATGCTGCACCTGCCCTGCGAGAGTTTGATGGGACGAGTGTAGAGGAAGCTTAACTCTGCATTTAACCCGTGCTGTACGTGCCCTGGGAGTGTTTGGTGGGACAGTGTAGAGGGAGCTTTCCTCTGCATCTAACCCCGTGCTGTACCTGCCCTGGGAGTGTTTGATGGGACATTGTAGAGGGAGCTTCACTCTGTATCTAACCCCCTGTACCTGCCCTGGGAGTGTTTGATGGGACAGTATAGAGGGAGCTTTACTCTGTATATAACCCGTGCTGTACCTGCCCTGGGAGTGTTTGATGGGATAGTGTAAAGGGTGCTTTACTCTGTATCTAACTCTGTGCTGTACCTGCCCGGGGAGGGTTTGATGGGACAGTGTAGAGGGAGCTTTACTCTGTATTTAACCCCATGCTGTACCTGCCCGGGGAGTGTTTCATGGGACACTGTAGAGGGAGCTTTACTCTGTATATAACCCGTGCTGTACCTGCCCTGGGAGTGTTTGATGGGATAGTGTAAAGGGTGCTTTACTCTGTATCTAACTCTGTGCTGTACCTGCCCGGGGAGGGTTTGATGGGTCAGTGTAGAGGGAGTTTTGCTCTCTATTTAACCCCGTGATGTCCTGCCTGGGAGTGTTTGATGGGACAGTGTAGAGGGAGCTTTACTCTGCATCTAACACCGTACTGCACTTGCCCTGGGAGTGTTTGATGAGACAGTGTAGAGGGAGCTTTACTCTGTATCTAACTCTGTGTTGTACATGCACTGGGGAGGGTTTGATGGAACAGTGTAGAGGGAGCTTTACTCTGTATATAACCCGTGCTGTACCTGCCCTGGGAGTGTTTGATGGGACACTGTAGAGGGAGCTTTACTCTGTATATAACCCGTGCTGTACCTGCCCTGGGAGTGTTTGATGGGATAGTGTAAAGGGTGCTTTACTCTGTATCTAACTCTGTGCTGTACCTGCCCGGGGAGGGTTTGATGGGACAGTGTAGAGGGAGCTTTACTCTGTATTTAACCCCATGCTGTACCTGCCCGGGGAGTGTTTGATGGGACACTGTAGAGGGAGCTTTACTCTGTATATAACCCGTGCTGTACCTGCCCTGGGAGTGTTTGATGGGATAGTGTAAAGGGTGCTTTACTCTGTATCTAACTCTGTGCTGTACCTGCCCGGGGAGGATTTGATGGGACAGTGTAGAGGGAGTTTTGCTCTGTATTTAACCCCGTGCTGTACCTGCCCTGGGATTGTTTGATGGGACAGTGTAGAGGAAGCGTAACTCTGCATTTAACCCGTGCTGTACCTGCCCTGGGAGTGTTTGGTGGGACAGTGTAGAGGGAGCTTTACTCTGTATCTAACCCCGTGCTGTACCTGCCCTGGGAGTGTTTGATGGAATAGATTAAAGGATGCTTTACTCTGTATCTAACTCTGTGCTGTACCTGCCCTGGGAGTGTTTGATGGGACAGTGCAGAGGAAACTTTACTCTGTATCTAACCCGTACTGTCCCTGTCCTGGGAGTGTTTGATGGGACAGTGTAGAGGGAGCTTTACTCTGTATCTAACCCGTACTGTCCCTGTCCTGGGAGTGTTTGATGGGACAGTGTAGAGGGAGCTTTACTCTGTATCTAACTCCATGTTGTACTTGCCCTGGGAGTATTTGATGGGACAGTGTAGGGGGTGCTTTACCCTGTATATTATACCGTACTGTACTTGCCCTTGGAGTGTTTGATGGGACAGTGTAGAGGGACTTTGCTCTGTATCTAACCCCGTGCTGTACCTGCTCTGGAAGTGTGTGATGGGACAGTGTAGAGGGAGCTTTATCTGTATCTATCCTCATGCTGTACCTGCCCTGGGAGTGTTTGATGGGACAGTGTAGAGGGAGCTTTACTCTGTATCTAACCCTGCGCTGTACCTGCCCTGGGAGTGTTTGATGGGACATTTTCGAGGGAGGTTTACTCTGTATCTAATCCATGCTGTTCCTGTCCTGGGACTATTTGATGGAATAATGCAGAGGGAGCTTTACTCTGTATCTCACCCATGCTGCACCTGCCCTGCGAGAGTTTGATGGGACGAGTGTAGAGGAAGCTTAACTCTGCATTTAACCCGTGCTGTACCTGCCCTGGGAGTGTTTGGTGGGACAGTGTAGAGGGAGCTTTCCTCTGCATCTAACCCCGTGCTGTACCTGCCCTGGGAGTGTTTGATGGGACATTGTAGAGGGAGCTTCACTCTGTATCTAACCCCCTGTACCTGCCCTGGGAGTGTTTGATGGGACAGTGTAGAGGGAGCTTTACTCTGTATATAACCCGTGCTGTACCTGCCCTGGGAGTGTTTGATGGGATAGTGTAAAGGGTGCTTTACTCTGTATCTAACTCTGTGCTGTACCTGCCCGGGGAGGGTTTGATGGGACAGTGTAGAGGGAGCTTTACTCTGTATTTAACCCCATGCTGTACCTGCCCGGGGAGTGTTTGATGGGACACTGTAGAGGGAGCTTTACTCTGTATATAACCCGTGCTGTACCTGCCCTGGGAGTGTTTGATGGGATAGTGTAAAGGGTGCTTTACTCTGTATCTAACTCTGTGCTGTACCTGCCCGGGGAGGGTTTGATGGGACAGTGTAGAGGGAGTTTTGCTCTCTATTTAACCCCGTGATGTCCTGCCTGGGAGTGTTTGATGGGACAGTGTAGAGGTAGCTTTACTCTGCATCTAACACCGTACTGCATTTGCCCTGGAAGTGTTTGATGAGACAGTGTAGAGGGAGCTTTACTCTGTATCTAACTCTGTGTTGTACATGCACTGGGGAGGGTTTGATGGAACAGTGTAGAGGAAGCTTAACTCTGCATTTAACCCGTGCTGTACCTGCCCTGGGAGTGTTTGGTGGGACAGTGTAGAGGGAGCTTTACTCTGTATCTAACCCCGTGATGTACTGCTGGGAGTGTTTGATGGGACAGTGTCGAGGGAGCTTTTCTCTGTATCTAATCCGTGCTGTCCCTGCCCTGGGAGTATTTGATGAGACAGTGTAGAGGGAGTTTTGCTCTGTTTATAACCCCGTGCTGTACCTGCCCTGGGAGTGTTTGATGGGACAGTGTAGAGGAAGCTTAACTCTACATTTAACCCGTGCTGTACCTGCCCTGGGAGTGTTTGGTGTGACAGTGTAGAGGGAGCTTTACTCTGTATCTAACCCCGTGCTGTACCTGCCCTGGAAGTGTTTGATGGGACAGTGTCGAGGGAGCTTTACTCTGTATCTAATCCGTGCTGTCCCTGCCCTGGGAGTATTTGATGGGACAGTGTAGACGGAGCTTTACCCTGTATATTATACCGTACTGTACTTGCCCTTGGAGTGTTTGATGGGACAGTGTAGAGGGAACTTTTCTCTGTATCTAACCCTGTGCTGTACTTGCTCTGGAAGTGTGTGATGGGACAGTGTAGAGGGAGCTTTACTCTGCATCTAACTCTGTGCTGTACCTGCCCGGGGAGGATTTGATGGGACAGTATAGATGGAGCTTTACTCTGTATCTAACTCTGTGCTGTACCTGCCCTGGGAAGGTTTGATGGGACAGTGTAGAGGCAGCTTTACTCTGTATCTAACTCTGTGCTGTACCTGCCCGGGGAGGGTTTGATGGGACAGTGTAGAGGTAGTTTTGCTCTGTATTTAACCCCGTGCTGTACCTGCCCTGGGAGTGTTTGATGGGACAGTGTAGAGGGAGCTTTACTCTGTCTCTAACTCCATGCTGTACCTGCCCTGGGAGTATTTGATGGGACAGTGTAGGGGGTGCTTTAGCCTGTATATTATACCGTACTGTACTTGCCCTTGGAGTGTTTGATGGGACAGTGTGGATGGAACTTTGCTCTGTATCTAACCCCGTGCTCTACCTGCCCTGGAAGTGTGTGATGGGACAGTGTAGAGGGAGCTTTACTCTGCATCTAACTCTGTGCTGTACCTGCCCGGGGAGGGTTTGATGGGACAGTGTAGAGGGAGCCTTACTCTGTATCGAACCCGTGCTGCACCTGCCCTGGGAGTGTTTGATGAGACAGTGTAGAGGCAGCTTTACTCTGGATCTAACCCGTGCTGTATCTGCCCTGGGAGTGTTTGATGGGACAGTGTAGAGGGAGCTTTACTCTGTATATAACCCGTGCTGTACCTGCCCTGGGAGTGTTTGATGGGACAGTGTAGTGGGAGCTTTACTCTGTATCTAACTCTGTGGTGTACCAGTCCGGGGAGGATTTGATGGGACAGTGCAGAGGGAGTTTTGCTCTGTATTTAACCCCGTGATGTACTGCCTGTGAGTGTTTGATGGGACAGTGTAGAGGGAGCTTTACTCTGTATCTAACTCTGTGGTGTACCAGCCCGGGGAGGATTTGATGGGACAGTGTAGAGGGAGTTTTGCTCTGTATTTAACCCCGTGATGTACTGCCTGTGAGTGTTTGATGGGACAGTATCGAGGGAGGTTTACTCTGTATCTAATCCATGGTGTTCCTGTCCTGGGAATGTTTGATGGAATAATGCAGAGGAAGCTTTACTCTGTATCTAACCCTGTGCTGTGCCTAACCTGGGACTGCTGATGGGACAGTGTAGAGGGAGCTTAAGTGTGCATTTAACCCGTGCTCTACCTGCCCTGGGAGTGTTTGATGGGATCGTGTAAAGGCTGCTTTACTCTGTATCTAACTCTGTGCTGTACCTGCCCGGCGAGGGTTTGATGGGACAGTGTAGAGGGAGTTTTGCTCTGCATCTAACACCGGACTGTACATGCACTGGGGAGGGTTTGATGGGACAGTGTAGAGGGAGCTTTACTCTGCATCTAACACCGGACTGTACATGCACTGGGGAGGGTTTGATGGGACAGTGTAGAGGGAGCTTTACTCTGTATCTAACCCCGTGATGTACTGCCTGGGAGTGTTTGATGGGACAGTGTAGAGGGAGCTTTACTCTGCATCTAACACAGTGCTGTACCTGCACTGGGAAGATTTGATGGGACAGTGTAGAGGGAGCTTCACTCTGTATCTAACCCGTGCTGTACCTGCCCGGGGAGTGTTTGATGGGATAGTGTAAAGGGTGCTTTACGCTGTATCTAACTCTGTGCTGTACCTGCCCGGGGAGGGTTTGATGGGACAGTGTAGAGGGAGTTTTGCGCTCTATTTAACCCCGTGATGTACTGCCTGGGAGTGTTTGATGGGACAGTGTAGAGGGAGCTTTACTCTGCATCTAACACCGTACTGCACTTGCCCTGGGAGTGTTTGATGAGACAGTGTAGAGGGAGCTTTACTCTGTATCTAACTCTGTGTTGTACATGCACTGGGGAGGGTTTGATGGGACAGTATGGAGGGACCTTTACTCTGTATCTAACCCTGTGATGTACTGCCTGGGAGTGTTTGATGGGACAGTGTTGAGGGAGCTTTACTCTGTATCTAATCCGTGCTGTATCTGCGCTAGGATTTTTTGCTGGGATAATGTAAATTGAGCTTTAAATCTGTATCTAACCCGTGCTGTCCTTGCCCTGGGCGTGTTTGATGGGACAGTGTAGAGGGAGCTTTACTCTGTATATAACCCGTGCTGTACCTGCCCTGGGAGTGTTTGATGGAATAGATTAAAGGATGCTTTACTCTGTATCTAACTCTGTGCTATACCTGCCCTGGGAGTGTTTGATGGGACAGTGCAGAGGGAGCTTTACTCTGTATCTAACTCCATGCTGTACTTGCCCTGGGAGTATTTGATGGGACAGTGTAGGGGGTGCTTTACCCTGTATATTATACCGTACTGTACTTGCCCTTGGAGTGTTTGATGGGACAGTGTAGAGGGAACTTTGCTCTGTATCTAACCCCGTGCTGTACCTGCTCTGGAAGTGTGTGATGGGACAGTGTAGAGGGAGCTTTACTCTGCATCTAACTCTGTGCTGTACCTGCCCGGGTAGGGTTTGATGGGACAGTATAGATGGAGCTTTACTCTGTATCTAACTCTGTGCTGTACCTGCCCTGGGAAGGTTTGATGGGACAGTGTAGAGGCAGCTTTACTCTGTAACTAACTCTGTGCTGTACCTGCCCGGGGAGGGTTTGATGGGACAGTGTAGAGGGAGTTTTGCTCTGTATTTAACCCCGTGCTGTACCTGCCCTGGGAGTGTTTGATGGGACAGTGTCGAGGGAGCTTTACTCTGTCTCTAACTCCATGCTGCACTTGCCCTGGGAGTATTTGATGGGACAGTGTAGGGGGTGCTTTAGCCTGTATATTATACCGTACTGTACTTGCCCTTGGAGTGTTTGATTGGACAGTGTAGAGGGAATTTTGCTCTGTATCTAACCCCGTGCTCTACCTGCCCTGGAAGTGTGTGATGGGACAGTGTAGAGGGAGCTTTACTCTGCATCTAACTCTGTGCTGTACCTGCCCGGGGAGGGTTTGATGGGACTAGTGTAGAGGGAGCTTTACTCTGTATCTAACCCCGTGATGTACTGCCTGGGAGTGTTTGATGGGACAGTGTAGAGGGAGCTTTACTCTGTATCTAACACCGTACTGCACTTGCCCTGGGAGTGTTTGATGGGACACTGTAGAGGCAGCTTTACTCTGTATCTAACTCCATGCTGTACCTGCCCTGGGAGTATTTGATGGGACAGTGTAGGGGGTGCTTTAGCCTGTATATTATACCGTACTGTACTTGCCCTTGGAGTGTTTGATGGGACAGTGTGGATGGAACTTTGCTCTGTATCTAACCCCGTGCTCTACCTGCCCTGGAAGTGTGTGATGGGACAGTGTAGAGGGAGCTTTACTCTGCATCTAACTCTGTGCTGTACCTGCCCGGGGAGGGTTTGATGGGACAGTGTAGAGGGAGCCTTACTCTGTATCGAACCCGTGCTGCACCTGCCCTGGGAGTGTTTGATGAGACAGTGTAGAGGCAGCTTTACTCTGGATCTAACCCGTGCTGTATCTGCCCTGGGAGTGTTTGATGGGACAGTGTAGAGGGAGCTTTACTCTGTATATAACCCGTGCTGTACCTGCCCTGGGAGTGTTTGATGGGACAGTGTAGTGGGAGCTTTACTCTGTATCTAACTCTGTGGTGTACCAGCCCGGGGAGGATTTGATGGGACAGTGCAGAGGGAGTTTTGCTCTGTATTTAACCCCGTGATGTACTGCCTGTGAGTGTTTGATGGGACAGTGTAGTGGGAGCTTTAATCTGTATCTAACTCTGTGGTGTACCAGCCCGGGGAGGATTTGATGGGACAGTGCAGAGGGAGTTTTGCTCTGTATTTAACCCCGTGATATACTGCCTGTGAGTGTTTGATGGGACAGTGTAGAGGGAGCTTTACTCTGTATCTAACTCTGTGGTGTACCAGCCCGGGGAGGATTTGATGGGACAGTGTAGAGGGAGTTTTGCTCTGTATTTAACCCCGTGATGTACTGCCTGTGAGTGTTTGATGGGACAGTATCGAGGGAGGTTTACTCTGTATCTAATCCATGCTGTTCCTGTCCTGGGAATGTTTGATGGAATAATGCAGAGGAAGCTTTACTCTGTATCTAACCCTGTGCTGTGCCTAACCTGGGACTGCTGATGGGACAGTGTAGAGGGAGCTTAAGTCTGCATTTAACCCGTGCTCTACCTGCCCTGGGAGTGTTTGATGGGATAGTGTAAAGGCTGCTTTACTCTGTATCTAACTCTGTGCTGTACCTGCCCGGCGAGGGTTTGATGGGACAGTGTAGAGGGAGTTTTGCTCTGCATCTAACACCGGACTGTACATGCACTGGGGAGGGTTTGATGGGACAGTGTAGAGGGAGCTTTACTCTGCATCTAACACCGGACTGTACATGCACTGGGGAGGGTTTGATGGGACAGTGTAGAGGGAGCTTTACTCTGTATCTAACCCCGTGATGTACTGCCTGGGAGTGTTTGATGGGACAGTGTAGAGGGAGCTTTACTCTGCATCTAACACAGTGCTGTACCTGCACTGGGAAGATTTGATGGGACAGTGTAGAGGGAGCTTCACTCTGTATCTAACCCGTGCTGTACCTGCCCGGGGAGTGTTTGATGGGACAGTGTATAGGAAGCTTAGCTCTGTATATAACCCGTGCTGTACCTGCCCTGGGAGTGTTTGATGGGATAGTGTAAAGGGTGCTTTACGCTGTATCTAACTCTGTGCTGTACCTGCCCGGGGAGGGTTTGATGGGACAGTGTAGAGGGAGTTTTGCGCTCTATTTAACCCCGTGATGTACTGCCTGGGAGTGTTTGATTGGACAGTGCAGAGGGAGCTTTACTCTGCATCTAACACCGTACTGCACTTGCCCTGGGAGTGTTTGATGAGACAGTGTAGAGGGAGCTTTACTCTGTATCTAACTCTGTGTTGTACATGCACTGGGGAGGGTTTGATGGGACAGTATGGAGGGACCTTTACTCTGTATCTAACCCTGTGATGTACTGCCTGGGAGTGTTTGATGGGACAGTGTAGAGGGAGCTTTACTCTGTATCTTATCCGTGCTGTATCTGCGCTAGGATTTTTTGCTGGGATAATGTAAAGGGAGCTTTAAATCTGTATCTAACCCGTGCTGTCCTTGCCCTGGGCGTGTTTGATGGGACAGTGTAGAGGGAGCTTTACTCTGTATATAACCCGTGCTGTACCTGCCCTGGGAGTGTTTGATGGAATCGATTAAAGGATGCTTTACTCTGCATTTAACCCGTGCTCTACCTGCCCTGGTAGTGTTTGATGGGATAGTGTAAAGGCTGCTTTACTCTGTATCTAACTCTGTGCTGTACCTGCCCGGCGAGGGTTTGATGGGACAGTGTAGAGGGAGTTTTGCTCTGCATCTAACACCGGACTGTACATGCACTGGGGAGGGTTTGATGGGACAGTGTAGAGGGAGCTTTACTCTGCATCTAACACCGGACTGTACATGCACTGGGGAGGGTTTGATGGGACAGTGTAGAGGGAGCTTTACTCTGTATCTAACCCCGTGATGTACTGCCTGGGAGTGTTTGATGGGACAGTGTAGAGGGAGCTTTACTCTGCATCTAACACAGTGCTGTACCTGCACTGGGAAGATTTGATGGGACAGTGTAGAGGGAGCTTCACTCTGTATCTAACCCGTGCTGTACCTGCCCGGGGAGTGTTTGATGGGACAGTGTATAGGAAGCTTAGCTCTGTATATAACCCGTGCTGTACCTGCCCTGGGAGTGTTTGATGGGATAGTGTAAAGGGTGCTTTACGCTGTATCTAACTCTGTGCTGTACCTGCCCGGGGAGGGTTTGATGGGACAGTGTAGAGGGAGTTTTGCGCTCTATTTAACCCCGTGATGTACTGCCTGGGAGTGTTTGATTGGACAGTGTAGAGGGAGCTTTACTCTGCATCTAACACCGTACTGCACTTGCCCTGGGAGTGTTTGATGAGACAGTGTAGAGGGACCTTTACTCTGTATCTAACCCTGTGATGTACTGCCTGGGAGTGTTTGATGGGACAGTGTAGAGGGAGCTTTACTCTGTATCTAATCCGTGCTGTATCTGCGCTAGGATTTTTTGCTGGGATAATGTAAAGGGAGCTTTAAATCTGTATCTAACCCGTGCTGTCCTTGCCCTGGGCGTGTTTGATGGGACAGTGTAGAGGGAGCTTTACTCTGTATATAACCCGTGCTGTACCTGCCCTGGGAGTGTTTGATGGAATCGATTAAAGGATGCTTTACTCTGTATCTAACTCTGTGCTATACCTGCCCTGGGAGTGTTTGATGGGACAGTGCAGAGGGAGCTTTACTCTGTATCTAACTCCAAGCTGTACCTGCCCTGGGAGTGTTTGATGGGACAGTGCAGAGGGAGCTTTACTCTGTATCTAACTCCATGCTGTACTTGCCCTGGGAGTATTTGATGGGACAGTGTAGGGGGTGCTTTACCCTGTATATTATACCGTACTGTACTTGCCCTTGGAGTGTTTGATGGGACAGTGTAGAGGGAACTTTGCTCTGTATCTAACCCCGTGCTGTACCTGCTCTGGAAGTGTGTGATGGGACAGTGTAGAGGGAGCTTTACTCTGCATCTAACTCTGTGCTGTACCTGCCCGGGTAGGGTTTGATGGGACAGTATAGATGGAGCTTTACTCTGTATCTAACTCTGTGCTGTACCTGCCCTGGGAAGGTTTGATGGGACAGTGTAGAGGCAGCTTTACTCTGTAACTAACTCTGTGCTGTACCTGCCCGGGGAGGGTTTGATGGGACAGTGTAGAGGGAGTTTTGCTCTGTATTTAACCCCGTGCTGTACCTGCCCTGGGAGTGTTTGATGGGACAGTGTCGAGGGAGCTTTACTCTGTCTCTAACTCCATGCTGCACTTGCCCTGGGAGTATTTGATGGGACAGTGTAGGGGGTGCTTTAGCCTGTATATTATACCGTACTGTACTTGCCCTTGGAGTGTTTGATTGGACAGTGTAGAGGGAATTTTGCTCTGTATCTAACCCCGTGCTCTACCTGCCCTGGAAGTGTGTGATGGGACAGTGTAGAGGGAGCTTTACTCTGCATCTAACTCTGTGCTGTACCTGCCCGGGGAGGGTTTGATGGGACTAGTGTAGAGGGAGCTTTACTCTGTATCTAACCCCGTGATGTACTGCCTGGGAGTGTTTGATGGGACAGTGTAGAGGGAGCTTTACTCTGTATCTAACACCGTACTGCACTTGCCCTGGGAGTGTTTGATGGGACACTGTAGAGGCAGCTTTACTCTGTATCTAACTCTGTGCTGTACCTGCCCGGGAGAGTTTGATGGGACAGTGTAGAGGGAACTTTACTCTGTATCTAACCCATGCTGTACCTGCCCTGCGTGTGTTTGATGGGACAGTTTCGAGGGAGCTTTACTCTGCATTTAACCCGTACTGTACCTGCCCGGCGAGGGTTTGATGGGACAGTGTAGTGGGAGCTTTCTTCTGTCTCCAACCCGTGCTGCACCTGCCCTGTGAGTGTTTGATGGGATAGTGCAGAGGGAGCTTTACTCTGTATCTAACTCCATGCTGTACCTGCCCTGGGAGTGTTTGATGGGACATTGTAGAGGGAGCTTTACTCTGTATCTAACCCCGTGCTGTACCTGCCCTGGAAGTGTTTGATGGGACAGTGTAGAGGGAACTTTACTCTGTATCTAACCCGTCCTGTACCTGCACTGGGAAGATTTGATGGGACAGTGTAGAGGGAGCTTCACTCTGTATCTAACCCGTGCTGTACCTGCCCGGGGAGTGTTTGATGGGACACTGTAGAGGGAGCTTTACTCTGTATATAACCCGTGCTGTACCTGCCCTGGGAGTGTTTGATGGGATAGTGTAAAGGGTGCTTTACTCTGAATCTAATTCTGTGCTGTACCTGCCCGGGGAGGGTTTGATGGGACAGTGTAGAGGGAGTTTTGCTCTCTATTTAACCCCGTGATGTACTGCCTGGGAGTGTTTGATGGGACAGTGTAGAGGGAGCTTTACTCTGTATCTAACTCTGTGTTGTACATGCCCCGGGAGTGTTTGATGGGACAGTGTAGAGGGAGTTTTGCTCTGTATTTAACCCCGTGCTATACCTGCCCTGGGAGTGTTTGATGGGACAGTGTAGAGGAAGCTTAACTCTGCATTTAACCCGTGCTGTACCTGCCCTGGGAGTGTTTGGTGGGACAGTGTAGAGGGAGTTTTGCTCTGTATCTAATCCGTGCTGTATCTGCCCTGGGAGTGTTTGATGGGACAGTGTAGAGGGAGCTTTACTCTGTATCTAACCCCCTGTACCTGCCCTGGGAGTGTTTGATGGGACAGTGTAGAGGGAGCTTTACTCTGTATCTAATCCGTGTTGTATCTGCCCTGGGAGTGTTTGATGGAATAGATTAAAGGATGCTTCACTCTGTATCTAACTCTGTGCTGTACCTGCCCTGGGAGTGTTTGATGGGACAGTGCAGAGGAAACTTTACTCTGTATCTAACCCGTACTGTCCCTGTCCTGGGAGTGTTTGATGGGACAGTGTAGAGGGAGCTTTACTCTGTATCTAACTCCATGCTGTACTTGCCCTGGGAGTATTTGATGGGACAGTGTAGGGGGTGCTTTACCCTGTATATTATACCGTACTGTACTTGCCCTTGGAGTGTTTGATGGGACAGTGTAGAGGGAACTTTGCTCTGTATCTAACCCCGTGCTGTACCTGCTCTGGAAGTGTGTGATGGGACAGTGTAGAGGGAGCTTTATCTGTATCTAACCTCATGCTGTACCTGCCCTGGGAGTGTTTGATGGGACAGTGTAGAGGGAGCTTTACTCTGTATCTAACCCTGCGCTGTACCTAACCTGGGAGTGTTTGATGGGACAGTGTCGAGGGAGGTTTACTCTGTATCTAACCCGTGCTGTACCTGCCCTGGGAGCGTTTGATGGGACATTTTCGAGGGAGGTTTACTCTGTATCTAATCCATGCTGTTCCTGTCCTGGGACTATTTGATGGAATAATGTAGAGGGAGCTTTACTCTGTATCTCACCCATGCTGCACCTGCCCTGCGAGAGTTTGATGGGACGAGTGTAGAGGGAGCTTTCCTCTGCATCTAACCCCGTGCTGTACCTGCCCTGGGAGTGTTTGATGGGACATTGTAGAGGGAGCTTCACTCTGTATCTAACCCGTGCTGTACCTGCCCGGGGAGTGTTTGATGGGACAGTGTAGAGGGAGCTTTACTCTGTATATAACCCGTGCTGTACCTGCCCTGGGAGTGTTTGATGGGATAGTGTAAAGGGTGCTTTACTCTGTATCTAACTCTGTGCTGTACCTGCCTGGGAGTGTTTGATGGGACAGTGTAGAGGGAGCTTTACTCTGCATCTAACACCGTACTGCACTTGCCCTGGGAGTGTTTGATGAGACAGTGTAGAGGGAGCTTTACTCTGTATCTAACTCTGTGTTGTAGATGCACTGGGGAGGGTTTGATGGAACAGTGTAGAGGAAGCTTAACTCTGCATTTAACCCGTGCTGTACCTGCCCTGGGAGTGTTTGGTGGGACAGTGTAGAGGGAGCTTTACTCTGTATCTAACCCGTGATGTACTGCCTGGGAGTATTTGATGGGACAGTGTAGAGGGAGTTTTGCTCTGTATTTAACCCCGTGCTGTACCTGCCCTAGGAGTGTTTGATGGGACAGTGTAGAGGGAGCTTAACTCTGCATTTAACCCGTGCTGTACCTGCCATGGGATTTTTTGCTGGGATAATGTAAAGGGAGCTTTACTCTGTATCTAACCCATGCTGTACCTGCCCTGGGAGTGTTTGATGGAATAGATTAAAGGATGCTTTACTCTGTATCTAACTCCAAGCTGTACCTGCCCTGGGAGTGTTTGATGGGACAGTGCAGAGGAAACTTTACTCTGTATCTAACCCGTACTGTCCCTGTAGGGGGTGCTTTACCCTGTATATTATACCGTACTGTACTTGCCCTTGGAGTGTTTGATGGGACAGTGTAGAGGGAACTTTGCTCTGTATCTAACCCCGTGCTGTACCTGCTCTGGAAGTGTGTGATGGGACAGTGTAGAGGGAGCTTTACTCTGCATCTAACTCTGTGCTGTACCTGCCCGGGGAGGGTTTGATGGGACAGTATAGATGGAGCTTTACTCTGTATCTAACTCTGTGCTGTACCTGCCCTGGGAAGGTTTGATGGGACAGTGTAGAGGCAGCTTTACTCTGTATCTAACTCTGTGCTGTACCTGCCCGGGGAGGGTTTGATGGGACAGTGTCGAGGTAGTTTTGCTCTGTATTTAACCCCATGCTGTATCTGCCCTGGGAGTGTTTGATGGGACAGTGTAGAGGGAGCTTTACTCTGTCTCTAACTCCATGCTGTACCTGCCCTGGGAGTATTTGATGGGACAGTGTAGGGGGTGCTTTAGCCTGTATATTATACCGTACTGTACTTGCCCTTGGAGTGTTTGATGGGACAGTGTGGAGGGAACTTTGCTCTGTATCTAACCCCGTGCTCTACCTGCCCTGGGAGTGTTTGATGGAATAGATTAAAGGATGCTTTACTCTGTATCTAACTCTGTGCTGTACCTGCCCTGGGAGTGTTTGATGGGACAGTGCAGAGGGAGCTTTACTCTGTATCCAACTCCAAGCTGTACCTGCCCTGGGAGTGTTTGATGGGACAGTGCAGAGGAAACTTTACTCTGTATCTAACTCCATGCTGTACTTGCCCTGGGAGTATTTGATGGGACAGTGTAGGGGGTGCTTTACCCTGTATATTATACCGTACTGTACTTGCCCTTGGAATGTTTGATGGGACAGTGTAGAGGGAACTTTGCTCTGTATTTAACCCCGTGCTGTACCTGCCCTGGGAGTGTTTGATGGGAAAGTGTAGATGGAGCTTCACGCTGCATCTAACTCTGTGCTGTACCTGCCCTGGAGGGTTTGATGGGACAGTGTAGAGGGAGCTTTACTATGTATCTAACCCCGTGCTGCACCTGCCCTGGGAATGTTTGATGGGACAGTGTAGAGGGAGCTTTACTCTGCATCTAACCCCGTGCTGTACCTGCCCTGGAAGTGTGTGATGGGACAGTGTAGAGGGAGCTTTACTCTGCATCTAACTCTGTGCTGTACCTGCCCGGGAGGGTTTGATGGGACAGTGGCGAGGGAGCTTTACTCTATATCTAACTCTGTGCTGTACCTGCCCTGGCAGCGTTTGATGGGACAGTGCAGAGGAAGTTTTGCTCTGTATTTAACCCCGTGCTGTACCTACTCTGGGAGTGTCTGATGGGACAGTGTAGAGGGTACCTTACTCTGTATCTAACCCATGCTGCACCTGTGTTGGAGTGTTTGATGGGACAGTGTAGAGGGATCTTTACTCTGTATCTAACCTGTGCTGTCCCTGCCCTGGGTGTTTTTAATGGGACAGTGTAGAGGGAGCTTTACTCTGTATCTAACCTGTGCTGTCCCTGCCCTGGGAGTGTTTGATGGGACAGTGTTGAGGGAGCTTTACTTTGTATATAACCCCCTGTACCTGCCTGGGAGTGTTTGATGGGATAGTGTAAAGGGTGCTTTACTCTGTATCTAACTCTGTGCTGTACCTGCCCTGGGAGTGTTTGATGGGATAGTGTAAAGGGTGCTTTACTCTGTATCTAACTCTGTGCTGTACCTGCCAGGGGAGGGTTTGATGGGACAGTGTAGAGGGAGTTTTGCTCTGTATTTAACCCCGTGATGTACTGCCTGGGAGTGTTTAATGGGACAGTGTAGAGGGAGCTTTACTCTGCATCTAACACCGTACTGCACTTGCCCTGGGAGTGTTTGATGGGACAGTGTAGAGGCAGCTTTACTCTGCATCTAATTCTGTGCTGTACCTGCCCGGGGAGGGTTTGATGGGACAGTGTAGAGGGAGTTTTGCTCTGTATTTAACCCCGTGCTGTACCTGCCCTGGGAGTGTTTGATGGGAAAGTGTAGATGGAGCTTTACGCTGCATCTAACTCTGTGCTGTACCTGCCCTGGAGGGTTTGATGGGACAGTGTAGAGGGAGCTTTACTATGTATCTAACCCCGTGCTGCACCTGCCCTGGGAATGTTTGATGGGACAGTGTAGAGGGAGCTTTACTCTGCATCTAACCCCGTGCTGTACCTGCCCTGGAAGTGTGTGATGGGACAGTGTAGAGGGAGCTTTACTCTGCATCTAACTCTGTGCTGTACCTGCCCGGGAGGGTTTGATGGGACAGTGGCGAGGGAGCTTTACTCTATATCTAACTCTGTGCTGTACCTGCCCTGGGAGCGTTTGATGGGACAGTGCAGAGGAAGTTTTGCTCTGTATTTAACCCCGTGCTGTACCTGCTCTGGGAGTTTCTGATGGGACAGTGTAGAGGCTACCTTACTCTGTATCTAACCCATGCTGCACCTGTGTTGGAGTGTTTGATGGGACAGTGTAGAGGGAGCTTTACTCTATATCTAACCCCCTGTAGCTGCCCTGGGAGCGTTTGATGGGACAGTGCAGAGGAAGTTTTGCTCTGTATTTAACCCCGTGCTGTACCTGCTCTGGGAGTGTCTGATGGGACAGTGTAGAGGGTACCTTACTCTGTATCTAACCCATGCTGCACCTGTGTTGGAGTGTTTGATGGGACAGTGTCGAGGGAGCTTTACTCTGTCTCTAACTCCATGCTGTACCTGCCCTGGGAGTATTTGATGGGACAGTGTAGGGGGTGCTTTAGCCTGTATATTATACCGTACTGTACTTGCCCTTGGAGTGTTTGATTGGACAGTGTAGAGGGAATTTTGCTCTGTATCTAACTCTGTGCTGTACCTGCCCGGGGAGGGTTTGATGGGACTAGTGTAGAGGGAGCTTTACTCTGTATCTAACCCTGTGATGTACTGCCTGGGAGTGTTTGATGGGACAGTGTAGAGGGAGCTTTACTCTGTATCTAACACCGTACGGCACTTGCCCTGGGAGTGTTTGATGGGACACTGTAGAGGCAGCTTTACTCTGTATCTAACTCTGTGCTGTACCTGCCCGGGAGGGTTTGATGGGACAGTGTAGATGGAACTTTACTCTGTATCTAACCCATGCTGTACCTGCCCTGCGTGTGTTTGATGGGACAGTGTAGAGGGAGCTTTCTTCTGTCTCTAACCCGTGCTGCACCTGCCCTGTGAGTGTTTGATGGGATAGTGCAGAGGGAGCTTTACTCTGTATCTAACTCCATGCTGTACTTGCCCTGGGAAGGTTTGATGGGACAGTGTAGAGGAAACTTTACTCTGTGTCTCATCCCGTGCTGCAGCTGCCCTGGGAGTGTTTGATGGGACATTGTAGAGGGAGCTTTAATCTGTATCTAACCCCGTGCTGTACCTGCCCTGGGAGTGTTGGATGGGACAGTGTAGAGGCAGCTTTACTCTGTATCTAACCCGCGATGTATCTGCCCTGGGAGTATGTGATGGGACAGTGTGGAGGGAGCTTTAATCTGTATCTAACCCGTGATATATCTGCCCTGGGAGTGTTTGATGGGACAGTGTAGAGGGAGCTTTACTTTGTATCTAACCCGTGCCGTACCTGTCCTGGGAGTGTTTGATGGGACAGTGTAGAGGGAGCTTTTCTCCATATCAAACCCGTGCTGCATCTGCCCTGCGAGTGTTTGATGGGAGTAGTGTAGAGGGAGCTTTATTCTGTCTCTAACCCCGTGCTGTACCTGCCCGGGAGGGTTTGATGGGACAGTGTAGAGGAGCTTTGCTCTGTATCTCACCCATGCTGCACCTGCCCTGCGAGAGTTTGATGGGACTAGTGTAGAGGGAGCTTTACTCTGTATCTAACTCCATGCTGCACCTGCCCTGGGAGAGTTTGATGGGACAGTGTAGAGGGAGCTTTACTCTCTAACTAACCCCGTGCTGTCCCTGCCCTGCGTGTGTTTGATGGGATAGTGCAGAGGGAGTTTTATTCTGTATCTAACCCGTGCTGTACCTGCACTGGGAAGATTTGATGGGACAGTGTAGAGGGAGCTTTAGTCTGTATCTAACCCGTGCTGTATCTGCCCTGGGAGTGTTTGATGGAATAATGCAGAGGGAGCTTTACTCTGTATCTAAACCTGTGCTGTACCTAACCTGGGAGTGTTTGATGGGACAGTGCAGAGGGAGCTTAACTCTGCATTTAACCCGTGCTGTACCTGCCCTGGGAGTGTTTGATGGGACAGTGTCGAGGGAGGTTTACTCTGTATCTAATCCGTGCTGTATCTGCCCTGGGCGTGTTTGATGGGACAGTGTAGAGGGAGCTTTACTCTGTATATAACCTGTGCTGTACCTGCCCTGGGAGTGTTTGATGGGATAGTGTAAAGATGCTTTACTCTGTATCTAACTCTGTGCTGTACCTGCCCGGGGAGGGTTTGATGGGACAGTGTAGAGGGAGTTTTGCTCTGTATTTAACCCCGTGATGTACTGCCTGGGAGTGTTTGCTGGGACAGTGTAGAGGGAGCTTTACTCTGCATCTAACACCGCACTGCACTTGCTCTGGGAGTGTTTGATGGGACAGTGTAGAGGTAGCTTTACTCTGTATCTAACTCTGTGTTGTACATGCCCTGGGAGTGTTTGATGGGACAGTGTAGAGGGAACTTTACTCTCTATCTAACCCGTACTGTACCTGTCCTGGGAGTGTTTGATGGGATAGTGCAGAGGGAGTTTTATTCTGTATCTAACCCGTGCTGTACCTGCACTGGGAAGATTTGATGGGACAGTGTAGAGGGAGCTTTACTCTGTATCTAATCCGTGCTGTATTTGCCCGAGGATTTTTTGCTGGGATAATGTAAAGGGAGCTTTAAATCTGTATCTAACCTGTGCTGTCCCTTCCCTGGGAGTGTTTGATGGGACAGTGTAGAGGGAGCTTTACTCTGTATATAACCCGTGCTGTACCTGCCCTGGGAGTGTTTGATGGGATAGTGTAAAGGGTGCTTTACTCTGTATCTAACTCTGTGCTGTACCTGCCCGGGAAGGCTTTGATGGGACAGTGTCGAGGGAGTTTTGCTCTGTATTTAACACCGTGATGTACTGCCTGGGAGGGTTTGATGGGACAGTGTAGAGGGAGCTTTACTCTGTATCTAACTCCCTGTACCTGCCCTGGGAGTGTTTGATGGGACAGTGTAGAGGCAGCTTTACTCTGTATCTAACTCTGTGTTGTACATGCACTGGGGAGATTTGATGGGACAGTGTCGAGGGAGCTTTACTCTGTATCTAACCCCGTGATGTACTGCCTGGGAGTGTTTGATGGGACAGTGCAGAGGCAGCTTTATTCTGTATCTAACTCCATGCTGTACCTGCCCTGGGAGTGTTTGATGGGACAGTGCAGAGGAAACTTTACTCTGTATCTAACCCGTACTGTCTCTGTCCTGGGAGTGTTTGATGGGACAGTGCAGAGGGAGCTTTACTCTGCATCTAACTCTGTGCTGTACTTGCCCGGGGAGGGTTTGATGGGACAGTATAGATGGAGCTTTACTCTGTATCTAATCCTGTGCTGTATCTGCCCTGGGAGTGTTTGATGGGACAGTGTAAAGGGAGCCTTACTCTGTATCTAACCCATGCTGCACCTGCCCTGGGAGTGTTTGATGGGACAGTGTAGAGGGAGCCTTACTCTGTATCTAACTCTGTGCTGTACCTACCCGGGGAGCGTTTGATTGGACAGTGTAGAGGACGTTTTGCTCTGTATTTAACCCCGTGCTGTACCTGCCCTGGGAGTGTTTGATGGGACAGTGTAGAGGGAGCTTTACTCTGTATCTAATCCCGTGCTGCAGCTGCCCTGGGAGTGTTTGATGGGACAGTGTAGAGGGAGCTTTACTCTGTATCTAACCCTTGCTGTATGCCCTGGGAGTGTTTGATGGGACAGTGTAGAGGGAGCTTTACTCTGCAGTTAACCAGTGATGTACCTGCCCTGGGAATATTTGATGGGACAGTGTAGAGGGAGCTTTACTCTGCAGTTAACCAGTGATGTACCTGCCCTGGGATTATTTGATGGGACAGTGTCGGGGGTGCTTTACCCTGTATATAATACCAGACTGTACTTGCCCTGGGAGTGTTTGATGGGACAGTGTACAGGGAACTTTGCTCTGTATCTAACCCCGTGCTGTACCTGCCCTGGGAGTGTTTGATGGGACAGTGTAGAGGGATCTTTACTCTGTATCTAACCCCGTGCTGTACCTGCCCTGGGTGTTTTTAATGGGACAGTGTAGAGGGATCTTTACTCTGTATCTAACCCCGTGCTGTACCTGCCCTGGGAGTGTTTGATGGGACAGTGTTGAGGGAGCTTTACTTTGTATATAACCCCCTGTACCTGCCTGGGAGTGTTTGATGGGATAGTGTAAAGGGTGCTTTACTCTGTATCTAACTCTGTGCTGTACCTGCCCTGGGAGTGTTTGATGGGATAGTGTAAAGGGTGCTTTACTCTGTATCTAACTCTGTGCTGTACCTGCCAGGGGAGGGTTTGATGGGACAGTGTAGAGGGAGTTTTGCTCTGTATTTAACCCCGTGATGTACTGCCTGGGAGTGTTTAATGGGACAGTGTAGAGGGAGCTTTACTCTGCATCTAACACCGTACTGCACTTGCCCTGGGAGTGTTTGATGGGACAGTGTAGAGGCAGCTTTACTCTGCATCTAATTCTGTGCTGTACCTGCCCGGGGAGGGTTTGATGGGACAGTGTAGAGGGAGTTTTGCTCTGTATTTAACCCCGTGCTGTACCTGCCCTGGGAGTGTTTGATGGGAAAGTGTAGATGGAGCTTTACGCTGCATCTAACTCTGTGCTGTACCTGCCCTGGAGGGTTTGATGGGACAGTGTAGAGGGAGCTTTACTATGTATCTAACCCCGTGCTGCACCTGCCCTGGGAATGTTTGATGGGACAGTGTAGAGGGAGCTTTACTCTGCATCTAACCCCGTGCTGTACCTGCCCTGGAAGTGTGTGATGGGACAGTGTAGAGGGAGCTTTACTCTGCATCTAACTCTGTGCTGTACCTGCCCGGGAGGGTTTGATGGGACAGTGGCGAGGGAGCTTTACTCTATATCTAACTCTGTGCTGTACCTGCCCTGGGAGCGTTTGATGGGACAGTGCAGAGGAAGTTTTGCTCTGTATTTAACCCCGTGCTGTACCTGCTCTGGGAGTGTCTGATGGGACAGTGTAGAGGCTACCTTACTCTGTATCTAACCCATGCTGCACCTGTGTTGGAGTGTTTGATGGGACAGTGTAGAGGGAGCTTTACTCTATATCTAACCCCCTGTACCTGCCCTGGGAGCGTTTGATGGGACAGTGCAGAGGAAGTTTTGCTCTGTATTTAACCCCGTGCTGTACCTGCTCTGGGAGTGTCTGATGGGACAGTGTAGAGGGTACCTTACTCTGTATCTAACCCATGCTGCACCTGTGTTGGACTGTTTGATGAGACAGTGTCGAGGGAGCTTTACTCTGTCTCTAACTCCATGCTGTACCTGCCCTGGGAGTATTTGATGGGACAGTGTAGGGGGTGCTTTAGCCTGTATATTATACCGTACTGTACTTGCCCTTGGAGTGTTTGATTGGACAGTGTAGAGGGAATTTTGCTCTGTATCTAACTCTGTGCTGTACCTGCCCGGGGAGGGTTTGATGGGACTAGTGTAGAGGGAGCTTTACTCTGTATCTAACCCTGTGATGTACTGCCTGGGAGTGTTTGATGGGACAGTGTAGAGGGAGCTTTACTCTGTATCTAACACCGTACTGCACTTGCCCTGGGAGTGTTTGATGGGACACTGTAGAGGCAGCTTTACTCTGTATCTAACTCTGTGCTGTACCTGCCCGGGAGGGTTTGATGGGACAGTGTAGATGGAACTTTACTCTGTATCTAACCCATGCTGTACCTGCCCTGCGTGTGTTTGATGGGACAGTTTCGAGGGAGCTTTACTCTGCATTTAACCCGTACCGTACCTGCCCTGGGAGTGTTTGATGGGACAGTGTAGAGGGAGCTTTCTTCTGTCTCTAACCCGTGCTGCACCTGCCCTGTGAGTGTTTGATGGGATAGTGCAGAGGGAGCTTTACTCTGTATCTAACTCCATGCTGTACTTGCCCTGGGAAGGTTTGATGGGACAGTGTAGAGGAAACTTTACTCTGTGTCTCATCCCGTGCTGCAGCTGCCCTGGGAGTGTTTGATGGGACATTGTAGAGGGAGCTTTAATCTGTATCTAACCCCGTGCTGTACCTGCCCTGGGAGTGTTTGATAGGACAGTGTAGAGGCAGCTTTACTCTGTATCTAACCCGCGAGGTATCTGCCCTGGGAGTATGTGATGGGACAGTGTGGAGGGAGCTTTAATCTGTATCTAACCCGTGATATATCTGCCCTGGGAGTGTTTGATGGGACAGTGTAGAGGGAGCTTTACTTTGTATCTAACCCGTGCCGTACCTGTCCTGGGAGTGTTTGATGGGACAGTGTAGAGGGAGCTTTTCTCCATATCAAACCCGTGCTGCATCTGCCCTGCGAGTGTTTGATGGGAGTAGTGTAGAGGGAGCTTTATTCTGTCTCTAACCCCGTGCTGTACCTGCCCGGGAGGGTTTGATGGGACAGTGTAGAGGAGCTTTACTCTGTATCTCACCCATGCTGCACCTGCCCTGCGAGAGTTTGATGGGACTAGTGTAGAGGGAGCTTTACTCAGTATCTAACTCCATGCTGCACCTGCCCTGGGAGAGTTTGATGGGACAGTGTAGAGGGAGCTTTACTCTGTATCTAAACCTGTGCTGTACCTAACCTGGGAGTGTTTGATGGGACAGTGCAGAGGGAGCTTAACTCTGCATTTAACCCGTGCTGTACCTGCCCTGGGAGTGTTTGATGGGACAGTGTCGAGGGAGGTTTACTCTGTATCTAATCCGTGCTGTATCTGCCCTGGGCGTGTTTGATGGGACAGTGTAGAGGGAGCTTTACTCTGTATATAACCTGTGCTGTACCTGCCCTGGGAGTGTTTGATGGGATAGTGTAAAGATGCTTTACTCTGTATCTAACTCTGTGCTGTACCTGCCCGGGGAGGGTTTGATGGGACAGTGTAGAGGGAGTTTTGCTCTGTATTTAACCCCGTGATGTACTGCCTGGGAGTGTTTGATGGGACAGTGTAGAGGGAGCTTTACTCTGCATCTAACACCGCACTGCACTTGCTCTGGGAGTGTTTGATGGGACAGTGTAGAGGTAGCTTTACTCTGTATCTAACTCTGTGTTGTACATGCCCTGGGAGTGTTTGATGGGACAGTGTAGAGGGAACTTTACTCTCTATCTAACCCGTACTGTACCTGTCCTGGGAGTGTTTGATGGGATAGTGCAGAGGGAGTTTTATTCTGTATCTAACCCGTGCTGTACCTGCACTGGGAAGATTTGATGGGACAGTGTAGAGGGAGCTTTACTCTGTATCTAATCCGTGCTGTATCTGCCCGAGGATTTTTTGCTGGGATAATGTAAAGGGAGCTTTAAATCTGTATCTAACCTGTGCTGTCCCTTCCCTGGGAGTGTTTGATGGGACAGTGTAGAGGGAGCTTTACTCTGTATATAACCCGTGCTGTACCTGCCCTGGGAGTGTTTGATGGGATAGTGTAAAGGGTGCTTTACTCTGTATCTAACTCTGTGCTGTACCTGCCCGGGAAGGCTTTGATGGGACAGTGTCGAGGGAGTTTTGCTCTGTATTTAACACCGTGATGTACTGCCTGGGAGGGTTTGATGGGACAGTGTAGAGGGAGCTTTACTCTGTATCTAACTCCCTGTACCTGCCCTGGGAGTGTTTGATGGGACAGTGTAGAGGCAGCTTTACTCTGTATCTAACTCTGTGTTGTACATGCACTGGGGAGATTTGATGGGACAGTGTCGAGGGAGCTTTACTCTGTATCTAACCCCGTGATGTACTGCCTGGGAGTGTTTGATGGGACAGTGTAGAGGCAGCTTTATTCTGTATCTAACTCCATGCTGTACCTGCCCTGGGAGTGTTTGATGGGACAGTGCAGAGGAAACTTTACTCTGTATCTAACCCGTACTGTCTCTGTCCTGGGAGTGTTTGATGGGATAGTGCAGAGGGAGCTTTACTCTGCATCTAACTCTGTGCTGTACTTGCCCGGGGAGGGTTTGATGGGACAGTATAGATGGAGCTTTACTCTGTATCTAATCCTGTGCTGTATCTGCCCTGGGAGTGTTTGATGGGACAGTGTAAAGGGAGCCTTACTCTGTATCTAACCCATGCTGCACCTGCCCTGGGAGTGTTTGATGGGACAGTGTAGAGGGAGCTTTACTCTGTATCTAACTCTGTGCTGTACCTACCCGGGGAGCGTTTGATGGGACAGTGTAGAGGACGTTTTGCTCTGTATTTAACCCCGTGCTGTACCTGCCCTGGGAGTGTTTGATGGGACAGTGTAGAGGGAGCTTTACTCTGTATCTAATCCCGTGCTGCAGCTGCCCTGGGAGTGTTTGATGGGACAGTGTAGAGGGAGCTTTACTCTGTATCTAACCCTTGCTGTATGCCCTGGGAGTGTTTGATGGGACAGTGTAGAGGGAGCTTTACTCTGCAGTTAACCAGTGATGTACCTGCCCTGGGAATATTTGATGGGACAGTGTAGAGGGAGCTTTACTCTGCAGTTAACCAGTGATGTACCTGCCCTGGGATTATTTGATGGGACAGTGTCGGGGGTGCTTTACCCTGTATATAATACCAGACTGTACTTGTCCTGGGAGTGTTTGATGGGACAGTGTACAGGGAACTTTGCTCTGTATCTAACCCCGTGCTGTACCTGCCCTGGGAGTGTTTGATGGGACAGTGTAGAGGGATCTTTACTCTGTATCTAACCCCGTGCTGTACCTGCCCTGGGAGTGTTTGATGGGACAGTGTAGAGGGATCTTTACTTTGTATCTAACCCCGTGCTGTACCTGCCCTGGGAGTGTTTGATGGGACAGTGTAGAGGGAGCTTTACTCTGTATCTAACCCGTGCTGTATCTGGCCTAGGATTTTTTGCTGGGATAATGTAAAGGGAGCTTTAAATCTGTATCTAACCTGTGCTGTCCCTGCCCTGGGTGTTTTTAATGGGACAGTGTAGGGGGAGCTTTACTCTGTATCTAACCTGTGCTGTCCCTGCCCTGGGAGTGTTTGATGGGACAGTGTTGAGGGAGCTTTACTTTGTATATAACCCCCTGTACCTGCCTGGGAGTGTTTGATGGGATAGTGTAAAGGGTGCTTTACTCTGTATCTAACTCTGTGCTGTACCTGCCCTGGGAGTGTTTGATGGGATAGTGTAAAGGGTGCTTTACTCTGTATCTAACTCTGTGCTGTACCTGCCAGGGGAGGGTTTGATGGGACAGTGTAGAGGGAGTTTTGCTCTGTATTTAACCCCGTGATGTACTGCCTGGGAGTGTTTAATGGGACAGTGTAGAGGGAGCTTTACTCTGCATCTAACACCGTACTGCACTTGCCCTGGGAGTGTTTGATGGGACAGTGTAGAGGCAGCTTTACTCTGCATCTAATTCTGTGCTGTACCTGCCCGGGGAGGGTTTGATGGGACAGTGTAGAGGGAGTTTTGCTCTGTATTTAACCCCGTGCTGTACCTGCCCTGGGAGTGTTTGATGGGAAAGTGTAGATGGAGCTTTACGCTGCATCTAACTCTGTGCTGTACCTGCCCTGGAGGGTTTGATGGGACAGTGTAGAGGGAGCTTTACTATGTATCTAACCCCATGCTGCACCTGCCCTGGGAATGTTTGATGGGACAGTGTAGAGGGAGCTTTACTCTGCATCTAACCCCGTGCTGTACCTGCCCTGGAAGTGTGTGATGGGACAGTGTAGAGGGAGCTTTACTCTGCATCTAACTCTGTGCTGTACCTGCCCGGGAGGGTTTGATGGGACAGTGGCGAGGGAGCTTTACTCTATATCTAACTCTGTGCTGTACCTGCCCTGGGAGCGTTTGATGGGACAGTGCAGAGGAAGTTTTGCTCTGTATTTAACCCCGTGCTGTACCTGCTCTGGGAGTGTCTGATGGGACAGTGTAGAGGGTACCTTACTCTGTATCTAACCCATGCTGCACCTGTGTTGGAGTGTTTGATGGGACAGTGTAGAGGGAGCTTTACTCTATATCTAACCCCCTGTACCTGCCCTGGGAGTGTTTGATGGGACAGTGTAGAGGGAGCTTTACTCTGTATCTAACCCCCTGTACCTGCCCTGGGAGTGTTTGATGGGACAGTGTAGAGGGAGCTTTACTCTGTATCTAACCCCCTGTACCTGCCCTGGGAGTGTTTGATGGGACAGTGTAGAGGGAGCTTTACTCTGTATCTAACCCCGTGCTGTACCTGCCCTGGGAGTGTTTGATGGGACAGTGTTGAGGGAGCTTTACTTTGTATATAACCCCCTGTACCTGCCTGGGAGTGTTTGATGGGATAGTGTAAAGGGTGCTTTACTCTGTATCTAACTCTGTGCTGTACCTGCCCTGGGAGTGTTTGATGGGATAGTGTAAAGGGTGCTTTACTCTGTATCTAACTCTGTGCTGTACCTACCAGGGGAGGGTTTGATGGGACAGTGTAGAGGGAGTTTTGCTCTGTATTTAACCCCGTGATGTACTGCCTGGGAGTGTTTGATGGGACAGTGTAGAGGGAGCTTTACTCTGCATCTAACACCGTACTGCACTTGCCCTGGGAGTGTTTGATGGGACAGTGTAGAGGCAGCTTTACTCTGCATCTAATTCTGTGCTGTACCTGCCCGGGGAGGGTTTGATGGGACAGTGTAGAGGAAGTTTTGCTCTGTATTTAACCCCGTGCTGTACCTGCCCTGGGAGTGTTTGATGGGAAAGTGTAGATGGAGCTTTACTCTGCATCTAACTCTGTGCTGTACCTGCCCGGGAGGGTTTGATGGGAAAGTGTAGATGGAGCTTTACTCTGCATCTAACTCTGTGCTGTACCTGCCCTGGGAGTGTTTGATGGGACAGTGTAGAGGGCGCTTTACTATGTATCTAACCCCGTGCTGCACCTGCCCTGGGAATGTTTGATGGGACAGTGTAGAGGGAGCTTTACTCTGCATCTAACCCCGTGCTGTACCTGCCCTGGAAGTGTGTGAATGGACAGTGTAGAGGGAGCTTTACTCTGCATCTAACTCTGTGCTGTACCTGCCCGGGAGGGTTTGATGGGACAGTGGCGAGGGAGCTTTACTCTATATCTAACTCTGTGCTGTACCTGCCCTGGGAGCGTTTGATGGGGCAGTGCTGAGGAAGTTTTGCTCTGTATTTAACCCCGTGCTGTACCTGCTCTGGGAGTGTCTGATGGGACAGTGTAGAGGGTACCTTACTCTGTATCTAACCCATGCTGCACCTGTGTTGGAGTGTTTGATGGGACAGTGTAGAGGGAGCTTTACTCTATATCTAACCCCCTGTACCTGCCCTGGGAGTGTTTGATGGGACAGTGTAGAGGGAGCTTTACTCTGTATCTAACCCCCTGTACCTGCCCTGGGAGTGTTTGATGGGACAGTGTAGAGGGAGCTTTACTCTGTATCTAACCCTGCGCTGTACCTAACCTGGGAGTGTTTGATGGGACAGTGTCGTGGGAGGTTTACTCTGTATCTAACCCGTGCTGTACCTGCCCTGGGAGTGTTTGATGGGACAGTGTCAAGTAAGGAAGCACAGCGGGTGATCAGCCGATCGTGGCTGTTGCTGATTGACACATTGGAGACAGCAAGATGCACGAAGTGGAAAGTGAGAATGAGTTGCCGCGAGCAGGGGGAATGTGATTCGAGGGAATGTGATTGGAAGGAGAGGAATGTGGCCAGACACCGCTCCAAGGCCGGATTCCCGTGGTATTATTACTGATTTCGGGCACTCGGAGAGTGTGACAGCCAGACAAACAGGTCCTTGTTGTGAACAGACCTTCTCTTGCCACATAGCCACTGACTTTGAACAAGGATGAGTCGGGTCTGTGGAGCAGTCTGACTCAATCACAACTCCCCGGGTGGATCTGTAGTGGAGGCTGCTCATTCGATCCAACACCGTGCCTTCTTCATAGATCACCGGCCCACCCCACCCCACCCCCCCAGCCCATCCCCCACCCCACCGGCCCACCCCACCCCCCCAGCCCATCCCCCCACCCCACCGGCCCACCCCCCCGGCCCATCCCCCCCACCCCCCCAGCCCACCCCCGGTCCATCCCCCCACCCCACCCCACCCCCAGCCCATCCCCCCACCCCACCGGCCCACCCCACCCCACCCCCCCAGCCCATCCCCCCACCCCACCCCCCCAGCCCATCCCCCCACCCCATCGGCCCACCCCCAGCCCATCCCCCCACCCCACCGGCCCACCCCCCCGGCCCACCCCCAGCCCATCCCCCCCAGCCCATCCCCCCAGCCCATCCCCCCACCCCACCGGCCCACCCCACCCCACCCCCCCAGCCCATCCCCCCACCCCACCCCCCACCCCACCGGCCCACCCCACCCCATCCCCCCAGCCCATCCCCCCACCCCACCCCCCACCCCACCGGCCCACCCCACCCCACCCCCCCAGCCCATCCCCCCACCCCACCCCCCCAGCCCATCCCACCCCACCGGCCCACCCCCCTACCCCACCCCACCAGCACATCCCCCCACCCCACCGGCCCACCCCCAGCCCATCCCCCCACCCCACCGGCCCACCCCCAGCCCATCCCCCCACCCCACCCCACCCTCAGCCCATCCCCCCACCCCACCCCACCCTCAGCCCATCCCCCCACTCCCACCCCACCCCCAGCCCATCCCCTCACCCCACCCCACCCCCAGCCCATCCCCCCACCCCCACCCCCGGCCCATTCCCCCACCCCACCCCCACCCCCGGCCCATCCCTCCACACCCCAGCCCAGCCCATCCCCCACCCCCAGCCCATCCCCCCACCCCACCCCCATCCCATCCCATCACCCCCACCCCCGGCCCATCCCCCCACCCCACCCCCACCCCCGGCCCATTCCCCCACCCCATCCCACCCCCGGCCCATTCCCCCACCCCACCCCCACACCCGGCCCATCCCTCCACACCCCAGCCCAGCCCATCCCCCACCCCCACCCCACCCCCAGCCCATCCCCCCACACCACCCCACCCCCACCCCACCCCCAGCCCATCCCCCCACCCCCACCCCCACCCCTGTCCCATCCCATCATCCCCACCCCCGGCCCATTCCCGCACCCCCACCCCCACCCCCGGCCCATCCCCCCACCCCACCCCCACCCCCGGCCCATCCCCCCACCCCCACCCCCGGCCCATCCCCCCACCCCCACCCCCGGCCCATCCCCCCACCCCCACCCCCGGCCCATCCCCCCACCCCACCGCACCCCCAGCCCATCCCCCCACCCCACCCCACCCCCAGCCCATTCCCCCTCCCCCACCCCTGTCCCATCCCATCACCCCCACCCCCGGCCCATTCCCGCACCCCCACCCCCACCCCCGGCCCATCCCCCCACCCCACCCCCACCCCCGGCCCATCCCCCCACCCCCGGCCCATCCCCCCACCCCCACCCCCGGCCCATTCCCCCACCCCACCCCCACCCCCGGCCCATCCCCCCACCCCACCCCCACCCCCGGCCCATTCCCCCACCCCCACCCCCGGCCCATTCCCCCACCCCCGGCCCATCCCTCCACACCCCAGCCCAGCCCATCCCCCACTCCCAGCCCATCCCCCCACCCCACCCCACCCCCAGCCCATCCCTCCACCCCACCCCACCCCCGGCCCATCCTCCCACCCCACCCCCAGCCCATCCCCCCACCCCACCCCCAGCCCATCCCCCCACCCCACCCCCACCCCCGGCCCATCCCCCCACCCCACCCCACCCCCGGCCCATCCCCCCACCCCACCCCCACCCCCGGCCCATCCCCCCACCCCACCCCACCCCCGGCCCATCCCCCCACCCCACCCCCACCCCCGGCCCATCCTCCCACCCCAGCCCATCCCCCCACCCCACCCCCACCCCCGGCCCATCCCCCCACCCCCACCCCCGGCCCATCCCCCCACCCCACCCCCACCCCGGCCCATCCCCCCACCCCACCCCACCCCCAGCCCATCCCCCCACCCCACCCCCACCCCCAGCCCATTCCCCCACCCCCACCCCTCTTTCCCATCCCCCCACCCCCACCCCCGGCCCATTCCCCCATCCCCACCCCATCCCCGGCCCATCCCCCACCCCATCCCCGGCCCATCCCCCACCCCACCCCACCCCACTCCGGGTCATCCCTTCACCCCACCCCCAGCCCATCCCCCATCCCCACCCCACCCCCAGCCCATCCCCCACCCCCACCCCACTCCATCCCCCACCCCCACCCCGGCCCATCCCCCCACCCCACCCCCAGCCCAACCCCCACCCCCACCCAACTCCATCCCCCACCCCCACCCCGGCCCATCCCCCCACCCCAGCCCATCCCCCACCCCCACCCCACTCCATCCCCCACATCCAACCCTAGCCCATCCCCCCACCCCACCCCCACCCCATCCCCCCACCCTACCCCATCCCATCACCCCACCCCCGGCCCATCCCCCCACCCCCACCCCACCCCCACCCCCAGCCCATCCCTCCACCCCCACCCCCAGCCCATCCCCCCACCCGCACCCCACCCCATCACCCCACCCCACACCCCCACCCCACCCCATCCCCCCACCCCACCCCCAGCCCTTCCCTCCAACTCCACCCCCACCCAGTCTGCCTCCATCAACCCCAACTCTCCTTCAATCCCAGCTCCCCATCTCCCTCAACCCACCTCCTCTGCATCTCCCTCCACCCCACCTCTCTCCACCACACCTCCCTCTGCCACACATCCATCAACCCCAACTCCTCCTCCGCTCCCTCAACCCACCTCCTCCCCACCTTCCTCAGCCCCACCAACCCCTCAACCCCACCTTCCGCACCTCCTCCTCCTCTCCCCCAACCCCACCTCCTGACCATCTTCCTCAATCCCAGCTTCTCATCCTATCCCTCGGCCCTGCCCACCTGCCTTTTCCCCATAGACTGAGCGACTGCAGAGAGGAGCTGAAATATCAAATGGCTGAGTGTTGGGCAGACAGGAGGAGAGACTGCCTGCTATCCCCGGGGGCTGTAACAGCACAGCCTGCTCTCAGTGGAACTTTGCAGCCACACTGTTGTTCCTCTCCGATGGTGGGCCGGACTGGGGACTGAGTGGTGGAGGCTGCCTGGGTGCTCACTATTGCTCTGGCCATGATGAAGAATATTGAGCTGTGTTTGAGAGAGGGGGTGAGCTATTGGGACTCGGGGCTCTGCCCGGTGCATCCTGTGCCTGGTCGAGGTGTGTGGAGCAGGTACAACAATCCCCTGAGTGATGGGTGTAACTGAGCCCTGCACATGCTGCCCTTGTGCAGTGCCGTTGAGTAATGAGTTGGTTTTTATTTCTCTCTCTGTCTCGCCCACTCCCCAGGCTCCTGAACAGAATGTCCAGTGAGGAGCAGCACCTTCGCTCGAGCTGTGCTTCCTTCATCAAGACGGAACCGTCCAGCCCTTCCTCCATCATCGACACCATCAGTCACCACAGTGCCAGCGATTCCTCGGATACCAGCCCCGGCTATGGCCTGACCATAAGCGTTCACCCCCACGGCCTGGACTCCCCTCCCCTGTTCACCCCCCCTGGGGGAGGTACAGTGCTGCCTTGTCGGAAACACTACGAGCCCTGTTCCGCGGGCATCCTGGAGGACTGTGCCACCAAGTGCGAGTACGTGTTGAGCTCTGTCCCCAAGCGCCTGTGCCTGGTGTGCGGAGACGTGGCATCTGGCTACCACTACGGAGTCGCCTCCTGCGAGGCGTGCAAGGCTTTCTTCAAACGCACCATTCAAGGTAGGACAGTGCTGATGGAGGGGGTCAACGGGACATGTGGGCAAGGGAGGTGGGGTGAGCCAACCTAGCACGTGAGCCAACATGGTGGGCGGGGGGGGGGGGGACATAACATCATCGGGTTCAGTAGCGGGAACTTAACGTGGGGGTGAAGGGGGTAAGGGAGGAACAGAACTTAACCCAGCGGGCCAACAAATGGGGGCAGCAGAACTTCAGATAGGGGATCAACAATTTGGAGCGATAGATCGAACACAGGCCAACAGGTGGCAGGGTTGGATCGCAAAATGTGGACAACAGGTCGGTACAATGGATCTTATTGATAGGGAATGAACCAGTGGGAGTGATGGATCTGAACACACGGGAACAACAGGTGGGTATGATGGATCTTCACATAGAGATCAACAATTCGAAGAAATGGATCCTTAACATTCAAGATCAATAGGTGAGAGCGATGGATGTTAACACAGGATCAATAGATGGGAGGATGGATGGGAACACAGGATCAATAGATGGGAGGATGGATGGGAACACAGGATCAATAGATGGGAGCGATGGATGTTAACACAGGATCAATAGATGGGACGATGGATGGTAACTGTACATTAATGATTTAGACGAGGGGATTAAATGTAGTATCTCCAAATTTGCGGATGACACTAAGTTGGGTGGCAGTGTGAGCTGCGAGGAGGATGCTATGAGGCTGCAGAGTGACTTGGATAGGTTAGGTGAGTGGGCAAATGCATGTCAGATGAAGTATAATGTGGATAAATGTGAGGTTATCCACTTTGGTGGTAAAAACAGAGAGACAGACTATTATCTGAATGGTGACAGATTAGGAAAAGGGGAGGTGCAATGAGACCTGGGTGTCATGGTACATCAGTCATTGAAGGTTGGCATGCAGGTACAGCAGGCGGTTAAGAAAGCAAATGGCATGTTGGCCTTCATAGCGAGAGGATTTGAGTACAGGGGCAGGGAGGTGTTGCTACAGTTGTACAGGGCCTTGGTGAGGCCACACCTGGAGTATTGTGTACAGTTTTGGTCTCCTAACCTGAGGAAGGACATTCTTGCTATTGAGGGAGTGCAGCGAAGGTTCACCAGACTGATTCCCGGGATGGCGGGACTGACCTATCAAGAAAGACTGGATCAACTGGGCTTGTATTCACTGGAGTTCAGAAGAATGAGAGGAGACCTTATAGAAACGTTTAAAATTCTGACGGGGTTAGACAGGTTAAATGCAGGAAGAATGTTCCCAATGTTGGGGAAGTCCAGAACCAGGGGACACAGTCTAAGGATAAGGGGTAAGCCATTTAGGACCGAGATGAGGAGGAATTTCTTCACCCAGAGAGTGGTGAACCTGTGGAATTCTCTACCATAGAAAGTTGTTGAGGCCAATTCACTAAATATATTCAAAAAGGAGTTAGATGAAGTCCTTACTACTAGGGGGATCAAGGGGTATGGTGAGAAAGCAGGAATGGGGTACTGAAGTTGCATGTTCAGCCATGAACTCATTGAATGGCGGTGCAGGCTCGAAGGGCCGAATGGTCTACTCCTGCACCAATTTTCTATGTTTCTATGTTTCTATGTAACACAGGATCAATAGATGGGAGTGATGGATGGTAACACAGGATCAATAGATGGGACGATGGATGTTAACACAGGATCAATAGATGGGACGATGGATTGTAACACAGGATCAATAGATGGGACAATGGATGTTAACACAGGATCAATAGATGGGACGATGGTAACACAGGATCAATAGATGGGACGATGGTAACACAGGATCAATAGATGGGACAATGGATGGTAACACAGGATCAATAGATGGGAGCGATGGATGTTAACACAGGATCAATAGATGGGACGATGGATGGTAACACAGGATCAATAGATGGGATGATGGATGGTAACACAGGATCAATAGATGGGATGATGGATGGTAACACAGGATCAATAGATGGGAGTGATGGTAACACAGGATCAATAGATGGGAGCGATGGATGGTAACACAGGATCAATAGATGGGAGCGATGGATGGGAACACAGGATCAATAGATGGGACGATGGATGGGAACACAGGATCAATAGATGGGACGATGGTAACACAGGATCAATAGATGGGATGATGGATGGGAACACAGGATCAATAGATGGGACGATGGATGGGAACACAGGATCAATAGATGGGATGATGGATGGTAACACAGGATCAATAGATGGGACGATGGTAACACAGGATCAATAGATGGGACGATGGTAACACAGGATCAATAGATGGGACGATGGATGGGAACACAGGATCAATAGATGGTAGCGATGGTAACACGGGATCAATATATGGGACGATGGATGTTAACACAGGATCAATAGATGGGAGCGATGGATGTTAACACAGGATCAATAGATGGGAGGATGGATGTTAACACAGGATCAATAGATGGGACGATGGTAACACAGGATCAATAGATGGGACGATGGATGGTAACACAGGATCAATAGATGGGACGATGGATGGTAACACAGGATCAATAGATGGGAGCGATGGTAACACGGGATCAATATATGGGAGCGATGGATGATAACACAGGATCAATAGATGGGACATTGGTAACACAGGATCAATAGATGGGACATTGGTAACACAGGATCAATAGATGGGACATTGGTAACACAGGATCAATAGATGGGACGATGGTAACACAGGATCAATAGATGGGACATTGGTAACACAGGATCAATAGATGGGATGATGAATGGTAACACAGGATCAATAGATGGGACAATGGATGGTAACACAGGATCAATAGCTGGGACAATGGTAACACAGGATCAATAGATGGGACAATGGATGTTAACACAGGATCAATAGATGGGACGATGGTAACACAGGATCAATAGATGGGACAATGGATGGTAACACAGGATCAATAGATGGGACGATGGTAACACAGGATCAATAGATGGGACAATGGATGGTAACACAGGATCAATAGATGGGACGATGGTAACACAGGATCAATAGATGGGATGATGGATGTTAACACAGGATCAATAGATGGGACGATGGATGATAACACAGGATCAATAGATGGGAGCGATGGTAACAGGATCAATAGATGGGACGATGGATGTTAACACAGGATCAATAGATGGGACGATGGATGTTAACACAGGATCAATAGATGGGACAATGGATGGTAACACAGGATCAATAGATGGGATGATGGATGTTAACACAGGATCAATAGATGGGACGATGGATGTTAACACAGGATCAATAGATGGGAGCGATGGATGGGAACACAGGATCAATAGATGGGAGCGATGGATGTTAACACAGGATCAATAGATGGGACGATGGATGTTAACACAGGATCAATAGATGGGAGCGATGGATGTTAACACAGGATCAATAGATGGGACAATGGATGTTAACACAGGATCAATAGATGGGACATTGGTAACACAGGATCAATAGATGGGAGCGATGGATGGTATCACAGGATCAATAGATGGGACGATGGTAACACAGGATCAATAGATGGGACATTGGTAACACAGGATCAATAGATGGGAGCGATGGATGTTAACACAGGATCAATAGATGGGAGCGATGGATGGTATCACAGGATCAATAGATGGGATGATGGATGGTAACACAGGATCAATAGATGGGATGATGGTAACACAGGATCAATAGAAGGGACGATGGATGTTAACACAGGATCAATAGATGGGAGCGATGGATGGTATCACAGGATCAATAGATGGGATGATGGATGTTAACACAGGATCAATAGAAGGGACGATGGATGTTAACACAGGATCAATAGATGGGAGCGATGGATGTTAACACAGGATCAATAGATGGGACGATGGATGTTAACACAGGATCAATAGATGGGATGATGGATGTTAACACAGGATCAATAGAAGGGACGATGGATGTTAACACAGGATCAATAGATGGGATGATGGATGGTAACACAGGATCAATAGATGGGAGCGATGGATGTTAACACAGGATCAATAGATGGGAGCGATGGATGGGAACACAGGATCAATAGAAGGGACGATGGATGTTAACACAGGATCAATAGATGGGATGATGGATGTTAACACAGGATCAATAGATGGGAGCGATGGATGTTAACACAGGATCAATAGATGGGATGATGGATGTTAACACAGGATCAATAGATGGGATGATGGATGTTAACACAGGATCAATAGATGGGATGATGGATGGTAACACAGGATCAATAGATGGGACGATGTACCTGAACATTGGAGGTCAGTGGGTGCAGGGTGACGTTCTCCGTGGTTCTTGTTAAGGTCGAGTAAATAATTTAGTGTTTGGATGGTTCGCTGTGAGGACCGAATAGAACAATAGCAGTGTGGGTCAGACCGAGATTATGGCAATTTTGTAAATAAGCAGCTTTTATTTCAGCAGTTTGATTGAAGTTTCTGTTCTGAATGGAGGGACAGTTGTGGCCAATCCCTCCGGCTCCATGTGGGAATTTCAGGACGCTCCATGAACCAGTGTGTGTGAGCCTCTCGGGCAGGTTAACCCATGCTGTCGGGGAGGGTTTAAACTCATTCATTCGCGTTGGGCACCAAATGTAGCATTGAAAGTAGAAACAAGGTGACAGAGGACTGGCAGAGACGATTAGAGATCGATTGATAGAGGCAGAGGGCATGGCTGGGCACTGTGCATCTGTGGTTACCAAGGTAGAGGACTTTGCCAAAGCAACTGTAAATGAGGAGGTTGGCAGGATACTGGATGGGTTATAAATAAATAAAGAGGAAGAACTAGAAAGACTGCTAGTTCTTAAAGTGGATAAGTCACCAGGTCCAGATGGGATACATCTTAGGTTGAGGAGGGAAGTAAAGGATTTATTTTCATTAATGGGATGTGAGCATCACTGGCAAGGCCGGCATTTATTGCCCATCCCTAACTGCCCCTTGAGAAGGTGGTGGTGAGCCCCCTTCTTGAACCACTGCAGTCCGTGTGGTGAAGGTGCTCCCACAGTGCTGTTAGGGAGGGAGTTCCAGGATTGTGACCCAGCGACGATGAAGGAACGGCCGATATATTTCCAAGTCAGGATGGTGTGTGACTGGGAGGGGAACGTGGAGGTGGTGGTGTTCCCATGCGCCTGCTGCCCTTGTCCTTCTAGGGAGTAGAGGTCGTGGGTTTGGGAGGTGCTGCCGAAGAAGCCTTGGCGAGTTGCTGCAGTGCATCTTGTAGATGGTACACACTGCAGCCACGGTGCGCCGGTGGTGGAGGGAGTGAGTGTTGAAGGTGGGAGATGGGGGGCCAATCAAACGGCTGCTTTGTCCTGGATGGTGTCGAGCTTCTCGAGTGTTGTTGGAGCTGCACTCATCCAGGCAAGTGGGGAGTGTTCCATCACACTCCTGACTTGTGCCTTGTAGATGGTGGAAAGGCTTTGGGGAGTCAGGAGGTGAGATTTATGAGGTGTTCAGAGATTTAGGTGTCCCTTGTGCAAGAAACAGAGAAAGCGAGCATGCAGGTACAGCAAGCAATAAGGACGGCAAATGGCATGTTGTCCTTTATTGCAAGGGGGTTGGAGTATAAGAGTAAGGAAGTCTTGCTACAATTGTACAGGGCCCTGGTGAGACCACACCTGGAGTACTGCACACAGTTCTGGTCTCCTTATCTAAGGAAAGATATACTTGCCTCAGAGGTTGTACAACGGAGATTCACCAGATTGATCCCTGGGCAGAGAGTATTGTCCTATGAGGAGAGATTGAGTAGATTGGGCCTGAACTCTCCGGAGTTCAGAACAATGAGAGGTGATCTCATTGAAACATGCAAGGTTCTTACAGGGCTTGACAGGGTAGATGCAGGGAGGATGTTTCCCCCGGGCTGGGGAGTCTAGAACCAGGGGTCACAGTCTCAGGATAAGGGCTTGGCCATTTAGGACTGAGATGAGGAGAAATTTCTTCACTCGGAGGGTTGTGGAGTCTTTGGAATTCTCTGCCCCAGAGGGCTGTGGAGGCTGAGTCATTGATTATATTCCAGGTTGAGAGAAAGAAACTTTTGGAGTCTTGGGGAATCAATGGATATGAGGATAGGGCGGGAAGGTAGAGTTGAGGTCGAAGGTCAGCCATAATATTAAATGGCGGAACAGGCTCGAGGGGCCGAATGGCCTACTCCTGCTCCTGATTCTTGTGTTCTCATGGGAGGAATGGATCTTAAACAGGGGGTCAACAACTGGGAATGATGGATCTTAACATACAGGATCCATAGGTGCAGGCAATGGACTTAATATAGGGGATCAACAAGTGGGAGTAGTGTACCTTTTTAAAATTTGTTCCTGGGATATGGGCGTCGTTGGCAATTTATTGCCCATCCCTAATTGCCCCTTGAGAAGGTGGTGGTGAGCCGCCTTCTTGAACCGCTGCAGTCCGTGTGGTGAAGGTGCTCCCACAGTGCTGTTAGGGAGGGAGTTCCAGGATTGTGACCCAGCGACGATGAAGGAACGGCCGATATATTTCCCAGTCAGGATGGTGTGTGACTGGGAGGGGAACGTGGAGGTGGTGGTGTTCCCATGCACCTGCTGCCCTTGTCCTTCTAGGTGGTAGAGGTCGCGGGTTTGGGATGTGCTGCCGAAGACGCCTTGGCAAGTTAATATAGGCGAACCCGCTATTGACCCCAAGTTGAAACCTATTTAAGATCTAATGCTCTTCAACAGGGGATCAGCAAGTGGGAGCGATTGACCTTAACATGGCGGATAAACAGGTGTGAGCGAGCACAGAATCAAAGTAATTTACAGCACAGAAGGAGGCCATTCGTCCCATTGTGACTGTGCTGACCAAAAAGAGCTACCCAGCCTAATCCCACTTTCCAGCTCTCAGTCCGTAACCCTGTAGGTTACGGCACTTCAGGTGCACATCCAAGTTCTTTTTAAATATGATGAGGGTTTCTGCCTCTACCACCCTTTCAGGCAGTGAGTTCCAGACCCCCACCACCCTCTGGGTGGAAAAAAAGGTTCTCCTCATCTCCCCTCTAATCCTTCTACCAATTACTTTAAATCTATGGCCCCTGGTTGTTGACCCCTCTGCTAAGGGAAACAGGTCTTTCCTATCCACTCCATTTAGGCCCCTCATAATTTTTAACACGTCAATTAGGTCTCCCTTCAGTCTCTTCTGTTCCAAAGAAAACAAACCCAGCCTTTCCAATCTTTTCTCATAGCTAAAATTCTCCAGTACTGGGAACAACCTTGGAGTCCAATATGATATTTGGAAAAGTAACATTTGGTCAGGAAGAGTCAGCATGGATTTATGAAGGGGAAGTCATGTTTGACAAATTTGCTGGAGTTCTTTGAGGATGTAATGAACAGGGTGGATAAAGGGGAACCAGTGGATGTGGTGTATTTGGATTTCCAGAAGGCATTTGACAAGGTGCCACATAAAAGGTTACTGCACAAGATAAAAGTTCACGGGGTTGGGGGTAATATATTAGCATGGATAGAGGATTGGCTAACTGACAGAGAACAGAGAGTCAGATGAATGGTTCATTTTCTGGTGGGCAACCATTCGATAAGGGGTTGTGGGGAGCGGACAGGGAAGTGGAGCTGAGTCCATGATCAGATTGGCGGAGCAGGCTCGAGGGGCATATGGCCTATTCCTGCTCCTATTTCTTATGTTCTCGTCAGGTGAGTGAAAAACTCTGTATAACGTAAGGGAAATACTCTCTATAATATGTGGGAAACACTCTCTATAATGTGTGGGAAACACTTTCTTTAATGCGTGGGAAATACACGGTATAATGTGTGGGAAACACTCTCTATAATGTGTGCAAACACTGTATAATGTGTGGGAAACATTATCTATAATGTGTGGGAAACACTTTCTATAATGTGTGGGAAACACTCTATAATGTGTGGAAAACAATCGCTATAATGTGTGGGGAACACTCTCTACAATGTGTGGGGAACACTCTCTATAATGTGTGGGAAACACTCTCTATAATGTGTGGGGAACACTCTCTATAATGTGTGGGAAACACTATAATGTGTGGAAAACACTCGCGATAATGTGTGGGAAACACTCTCTGTAATGTGTGGGAAACGCTTTCTATAATGTGTGGCAAACACTCTCTATAATGTGTCGGAAACGCTTTCTATAATGTGTGGGGAACACTCTCTATAATGTGTGGGAAACACTCTATAATGTGTGGAAAAACTGTCTATAATGTGTGGGAAATACTCTCTATAATGTGTGGGGAACACTCTATAATGTGTGGAAAACAATCGCTATAATGTGTGGGGAACACTCTCTATAATGTGTGGGAAACACTCTCTATAATGTGTGGGGAACACTCTCTATAATGTGTGGGAAACACTCTATAATGTGTGGAAAACAATCGCGATAATGTGTGGGAAACACTCTCTGTAATATGTGGGGAACACTCTCTATAATGTGTGGGAAACACTCTCTATAATGTGTGGGGAACACTCTCTATAATGTGTGGGGAACACTCTCTATAATGTGTGGCAAACACTCTCTATAATGTGTTGGAAACGCTTTCTATAATGTGTGGGGAACACTCTCTGTAATGTGTGGGGAACACTCTCTATAATGTGTGGGAAACACTCTCTATAATGTGTGTGGAACACTCTCTATAATGTGTGAGGAAAGCTCTCTATAATGTGTGGGAAACACTCTCTATAATGTGTGGGGAACACTCTCTATAATGTGTTGGGAAGACTCTCTATAATGTGTGGGGAACACTCTCTATAATGTGTGGGAAACACTCTCTATAATGTGTGGGAAACACTCTTGGAAATGTTTGGGATACACTCTCGGAAATGTGTGGGAAAAACTCTCTATAATGTGTGAGGAACACCCTCTGAAATGTGTGTGAAATACTCTCTATACTGTGTGGGAAACACTCTCTATAATGTGTGGGAAACACTCTCTGCAATGTGTGGGGAAAACTCTCTATAATGTGTGGGGAACGCTCCCTATATTGTGTGGTGAACACTCTCTATAATGTGAGGGAAACACTCTCTATAATGTGTGGGAAACACTCTCTATAATGTGCGGGAAACACTCTCTATAATGTGTGGGGAACACTCTCTATAATGTGTGGGGAACACTCTCTATAATGTGTGAGGAAAACTCTTTATAATGTGTTAGGAACACTCTCTATATTGTGTGGGGAACACTCTATAATGTGTGGGAAACACTCTCTATAATGCGTTGGGAAACTTTCCCTATATTGTGTGGGAAACACTCTCTATAATGTTTGGAGAGCACTCTCTATAATGTGTGGGGAACTGTCTCTATAATATGTGGGGAACACTCTCTATAATGTGTGGGGAACAAACTCTATAATGTGTGGGAAACACTCACTATAATGTGTGAGGAACACTCTCTATAATGTGTGGGGAACACTCTCTATAATGTGTGAGGAACACTCTCGATAATGTGTGGGGAACACTCTCTATAATGTGTGAGGAAAACTCTCTATAATGTGTGAGGAACACTCTCGATAATGTGTGGGGAACACTCTCTATAATGTGTGGGAAAAACTCTCTGTAATGTGTGGGGAACACTCTCTATAATGTGTGGGAAACACTCTCTATAGTGTGTCGGAAATGCTCTCTATAATGTGTGGGGAACACTCTCTATAATGTGTGGGGAACACTCTCTATAATGTGTGGGGAAAACTCTCTATAATGTGTGGAAACACTATAAAATGTGTAGGTAACATTCTCTATCATATGTGGGAAACACTTTCGATAATGTGTCGCAAATATTCTCCATAATGTGTGGGAAACACTCTCTGTAATGTGTGGGGAACACTCTCTATAATGTGTGGGGAACACTCTCTATAATGTGTGGGAAACACTCTCTATAATGTGTTGGGAACACTCTCTATAATGTGTGGGGAACATTCTCTATACTGTGTGGGAATCAATCTCAATAATGTGTGGTGAACATTCTCTATAATGTGTGCGAAACACTCTCTATAATGTGTGAGGAACACTGTCTATAATGTGTGGGGAACACTCTCAATAATGTGTGAGGAATACTCTTTATAATGTGTGGGGAACACTCTATAATGTGTGAGGAAAACTTTCTATAATGTGTGAGGAACACTCTCTGTAATGTGTGGGGAAAACTCTCTATAATGTGTGGGGAACGCTCCCTATATTGTGTGGTGAACACTCTCTATAATGTGAGGGAAACACTCTCTATAATGTGTGGGAAACACTCTCTATAATGTGTGGGAAACACTCTCTATAATGTGTGGGAAACACTCTCTATAATGTGAGGGAAACACTCTCTATAATGTGTGGGAAACACTCTCTATAATGTGTGGGAAACACTCTCTATAATGTGTGTGAAACACTCACTATAATGTGTGGGGAACACTCTCTATAATGTGTGGGAAACACTCTCTATAATGTGTGGGGAACACTCTCTATAATGTGTGGGGAACTGTCTCTATAATATGTGGGGAACACTCTCTATAATGTGTGGGGAACAAACTCTATAATGTGTGGGAAACACTCACTATAATGTGTGAGGAACACTCTCGATAATGTGTGGGGAACACTCTCTGTAATGTGTGGGGAACATTCTCTATAATGTGTGGGAAAAACTCTCTGTAATGTGTGGGGAACATTCTCTATAATGTGTGGGAAACACTCTCTATAGTGTGTCGGACACGCTCTCTATAATGTGTGGGGAACACTCTCTATAATGTGTGGGGAACACTCTCTATAATGTGTGGGGAACACTCTCTATAATGTGTGGAAACACTGTATAATGTGTGGGAAACATTCTCTATCATATGTGGGAAACACTTTCGATAATGTGTCGCAAATATTCTCTATAATGTGTGGGAAACACTCTCTGTAATGTTTGTGGAACACTCACTATAATGTGTGAGGAAAACTCTCTATAATGTGTGGGAAACACTCTCTATAATGTGTGGGGAACACTCTCTATAATGTGTGGGAAACACTCTCTATAATGTGTTGGGAACACTCTCTATAATGTGTGGGGAACATTCTCTATACTGTGTGGGAATCAATCTCAATAATGTGTGGTGAACATTCTCTATAATGTGTGCGAAACACTCTCTATAATGTGTGAGGAACACTGTCTATAATGTGTGGGGAACACTCTCTGTAATGTGTGGGGAAAACTCTCTATAATGTGTGGGGAACGCTCCCTATATTGTGTGGGAAACACTCTCTATAATGTGAGGGAAACACTCTCTATAATGTGTGGGAAACACTCTCTATAATGTGTTGGAAACACTCTCTATAATGTGTGCGAAACACTCTCTGTAATGTGTTGGAAACACTCTCTATAATGTGTGGGGAACACTCTCTATAATTTGTGGGAAACACTCTCTATAATGTGTGGGGAACACTCTCTATAATTTGTGGGGAACACTCTCTATAATGTGTCGGAAACACTCTATATAATGTGTGGGGAACACTATCTATAATGTGTGGGGAACATTCTCTATAATGTGTGGGAATCACTCTCTATAATGTGTGGGGAACACTCTCCATAATGTGTGGGAAACACTCTCTATAATGTGTGGGGAACACTCTCTATAATGCGTGAGGAAAACTCTCTATAATGTGTGTGAAACACTCTCTATAATGTGTGGGAAATACTCACTATAATGTGTTGGGAAACATTCCCTATATTGTGTGGGGAACACTCTCTGTAATGTTTGGGGAGCACTCTATAATACGTGGGGAACTTTCTCTATAATATGTGGGGAACACTCTCTGTAATATGTGGGAAACACTCTCTATCATGTGTGGGGAACAAACTCTATAATGTGTGGGAAACACTCTCTATAATGTGTGAGGAACACTCTCTATAATGTGTGGGAAACACTCTCTATAATGTGTGGGGAACACTCTCTATAATGTGTGGGGAACACTCTCTATAATGTGTGGCAAACACTCTCTATAATGTGTCGGAAACGCTTTCTATAATGTGTGGGGAACACTCTCTGTAATGTGTGGGAAACACTCTCTATAATGTGTGTGGAACACTCTCTATAATGTGTGAGGAAAGCTCTCTATAATGTGTGGGAAACACTCTCTATAATGTGTGGGGAACACTCTCTATAATGTGTTGGGAAGACTCTCTATAATGTGTGGGGAACGCTCTCTATAATGTGTGGGAAACACTCTCTATAATGTGTGGGAAACACTCTTGGAAATGTTTGGGATACACTCTCGGAAATGTGTGGGAAAAACTCTCTATAATGTGTGAGGAACACCCTCTGAAATGTGTGTGAAATACTCTCTATACTGTGTGGGAAACACTCTCTATAATGTGTGGGAAACACTCTCTGCAATGTGTGGGGAAAACTCTCTATAATGTGTGGGGAACGCTCCCTATATTGTGTGGTGAACACTCTCTATAATGTGAGGGAAACACTCTCTATAATGTGTGGGAAACACTCTCTATAATGTGTGGGAAACACTCTCTATAATGTGTGGGGAACACTCTCTATAATGTGTGGAAAACACTCTCTATAATGTGTGGGGAACACTCTCTATAATGTGTGGGGAACTGTCTCGAAAATATGTGGGAAACACTCTCTATAATGTGTGGGAAACACTCTCTATAATGTGTGGGGAACACTCTCTATAATGTGCGGAAAACACTCTCTATAATGTGTGGGGAACACTCTCTGTAATGTGTGGGGAACACTCTCTATAATGTGCGGGAAACACTCTCTATAATGTGTGGGAAACACTCTCTATAATGTGTGGGGAACACTCTCTATAATGTGTGAGGAAAACTCTTTATAATGTGTTAGGAACACTCTCTATATTGTGTGGGGAACACTCTATAATGTGTGGGAAACACTCTCTATAATGCGTTGGGAAACTTTCCCTATATTGTGTGGGAAACACTCTCTATAATGTTTGGAGAGCACTCTCTATAATGTGTGGGGAACAAACTCTATAATGTGTGGGAAACACTCACTATAATGTGTGAGGAACACTCTCTATAATGTGTGGGGAACACTCTCTATAATGTGTGAGGAACACTCTCGATAATGTGTGGGGAACACTCTCTATAATGTGTGAGGAAAACTCTCTATAATGTGTGAGGAACACTCTCGGTAATGTGTGGGGAACACTCTCTATAATGTGTGGGAAAAACTCTCTGTAATGTGTGGGGAACACTCTCTATAATGTGTGGGAAACACTCTCTATAGTGTGTCGGAAATGCTCTCTATAATGTGTGGGGAACACTCTCTATAATGTGTGGGGAACACTCTCTATAATGTGTGGGGAAAACTCTCTATAATGTGTGGAAACACTATAAAATGTGTAGGTAACATTCTCTATCATATGTGGGAAACACTTTCGATAATGTGTCGCAAATATTCTCCATAATGTGTGGGAAACACTATCTGTAATGTTTGTGGAACACTCACTATAATGTGTGAGGAAAACTCTCTATAATGTGTGGGAAACACTCTCTATAATGTGTGGGGAACACTCTCTATAATGTGTGGGAAACACTCTCTATAATGTGTTGGGAACACTCTCTATAATGTGTGGGGAACATTCTCTATACTGTGTGGGAATCAATCTCAATAATGTGTGGTGAACATTCTCTATAATGCATGCGAAACACTCTCTATAATGTGTGAGGAACACTGTCTATAATGTGTGGGGAACACTCTCAATAATGTGTGAGGAATACTCTTTATAATGTGTGGGGAACACTCTATAATGTGTGAGGAAAACTTTCTATAATGTGTGAGGAACACTCTCTGTAATGTGTGGGGAAAACTCTCTATAATGTGTGGGGAACGCTCCCTATATTGTGTGGTGAACACTCTCTATAATGTGTGGGAAACACTCTCTATAATGTGAGGGAAACACTCTCTATAATGTGTGGGAAACACTCTCTATAATGTGTGGGGAACACTCTCTATAATGTGTGGGAAACACTCTCTATAATGTGTGGGGAACACTCTCTATAATGTGTGGGGAACTGTCTCTATAAAATGTGGGGAACACTCTCTATAATGTGTGGGGAACAAACTCTATAATGTGTGGGAAACACTCACTGTAATGTGTGAGGAACACTCTCGATAATGTGTGGGAAAAACACTCTATAATGTGTGAGGAACACTCTCGATAATGTGTGGGGAACACTCTCTGTAATGTGTGGGGAACATTCTCTATAATGTGTGGGAAAAACTCTCTGTAATGTGTGGGGAACATTCTCTATAATGTGTGGGAAACACTCTCTATAGTGTGTCGGACACGCTCTCTATAATGTGTGGGGAACACTCTCTATAATGTGTGGGGAACACTCTCTATAATGTGTGGGGAACACTCTCTATAATGTGTGGAAACACTGTATAATGTGTGGGAAACATTCTCTATCATATGTGGGAAACACTTTCGATAATGTGTCGCAAATATTCTCTATAATGTGTGGGAAACACTCTCTGTAATGTTTGTGGAACACTCACTATAATGTGTGAGGAAAACTCTCTATAATGTGTGGGAAACACTCTCTATAATGTGTGGGGAACACTCTCTATAATGTGTGGGAAACACTCTCTATAATGTGTTGGGAACACTCTCTATAATGTGTGGGGAACATTCTCTATACTGTGTGGGAATCAATCTCAATAATGTGTGGTGAACATTCTCTATAATGTGTGCGAAACACTCTCTATAATGTGTGAGGAACACTGTCTATAATGTGTGGGGAACACTCTCTGTAATGTGTGGGGAAAACTCTCTATAATGTGTGGGGAACGCTCCCTATATTGTGTGGGAAACACTCTCTATAATGTGAGGGAAACACTCTCTATAATGTGTGGGAAACACTCTCTATAATGTGTTGGAAACACTCTCTATAATGTGTGGGAAACACTCTCTGTAATGTGTGGGAAACACTCTCTATAATGTGTGGGGAACACTCTCTATAATTTGTGGGAAACACTCTCTATAATGTGTGGGGAACACTCTCTATAATTTGTGGGGAACACTCTCTATAATGTGTCGGAAACACTCTATATAATGTGTGGGGAACACTCTCTATAATGTGTGGGGAACACTCTCCATAATGTGTGGGAAACACTCTCTATAATGTGTGGGGAACACTCTCGATAATGCGTGAGGAAAACTCTCTATAATGTGTGTGAAACACTCTCTATAATGTGTGGGAAATACTCACTATAATGTGTTGGGAAACATTCCCTATATTGTGTGGGGAACACTCTCTGTAATGTTTGGGGAGCACTCTATAATACGTGGGGAACTTTCTCTATAATATGTGGGGAACACTCTCTGTAATATGTGGGAAACACTCTCTATCATGTGTGGGGAACAAACTCTATAATGTGTGGGAAACACTCTCTATAATGTGTGAGGAACACTCTCTATAATGTGTGGGGAACACTCTATAATGTGTGAGGAAAACTCTCTATAATGTGTGTGGATAACTCTCTATAATGTGTGGGAAAAATTCTCTATAATTTGTGAGGAACAATCTCTATCATGTGTGGGGAACAAACTCTATAATGTGTGGGAAACACTTTCTATATTGTGCGGGAAACACTCTCTATAATGTGTGGGAAACACTCTCTATAATGTGTTGGGAAACATTCCCTATATTGTGTGGGGAACACTCTCTATAATGTTTGGAGAGCACTCTCTATAATGTGTGGGGAAAACTCTCTATAATGTGTGGGAAACACTCTCTATAATGTGTGAGGAACTCTCTCTATAATGTGTGGGGAACACTCTCTATAATGTGTGGGAAACACTCTCAATAATGTGTTGGGAAACATTCCTTATATTGTGTGGGGAACACTCTCTATAATGTTTGGAGAGCACTCTCTATAATGTGTGGGGAACTGTCTCCATAATATGTAGGGAAAACTCTCTATAATGTGTGGGGAACACTCTCTATAATGTGTGGGAAACACTCTCGATAATGTGTGGGGAACAGTCTCTATAATGTGTGGGGAACACTCTCTATAATGTGTAGGGAACACTCTCCATAATGTGTGGGAAAACTCTCTATAATGTCTGGGGAACATTCTGTATAATATGTGGGAAACACTCTCTATAATGTGTGGGGAACACTCTATAATGTGTGGGGAACAGTCTCTATAATGTGTGGGGAACACTCTCTATAATGTGTGGGGAACAGTCTCTATAATGTGTGGGGAACACTCTCTATAATGTGTGGGGAACAGTCTCTATAATGTGTGGGGAACACTCTCTATAATGTGTGGGGAACAGTCTCTATAATGTGTGGGGAACACTCTCTATAATGTGCGGGAAACACTCTCTATAATGTGTGGGGAACACTCTCTGTAATGTGTGGGGAACACTCTATAATGTGTGGAAACAATGTATAATGTGTGGGGAACACTCTCTATAATGTGTGGGGAAGACTCTCCATAATGTGTGGGAAACACTCTCTATAATGTGTGGGAATCACTCTCTATAATGTGTGGGGAACACTCTCCATAATGTGTGGGAAACACTCTCTATAATGTGTGGGGAACACTCTCTATAATGCGTGAGGAAAACTCTCTATAATGTGTGTGAAACACTCTCTATAATGTGTGGGAAATACTCTCTAAAATGTGTTGGGAAACATTCCCTATATTGTGTGGGGAACACTCTCTGTAATGTTTGGGGAGCACTCTATAATACGTGGGGAAATTTCTCTATAATATGTGGGGAACACTCTCTGTAATATGTGGGAAACACTCCCTATCATGTGTGGGAAACACTCTCTATAATGTGTGAGGAACACTCTCGGAAATGAGTGGGAAAAACTCTCTATAATGTGTGAGGAACACCCTCTGTAATGTGCGTGAAATACTCTCTATACTGTGTGGGAAACACTCTCTATAATGTGTGGGAAACACTCTCTGCAATGTGTGGGGAACACTCTCTATAATTTGTGGGGAACACTCTCTATAATGTGTCGGAAACACTCGATATAATGTGTGGGGAACACTCTCTATAATGTGTGGGGAACATTCTCTATAATGTGTGGGAATCACTCTCTATAATGTGTGGGGAACACTCTCCATAATGTGTGGGAAACACTCTCTATAATGTGTGGGGAACACTCTCTATAATGCGTGAGGAAAACTCTCTATAATGTGTGTGAAACACTCTCTATAATGTGTGGGAATTACTCTCTATAATGTGTTGGGAAACATTCCCTATATTGTGTGGGGAACACTCTCTGTAATGTTTGGGGAGCACTCTATACTACGTGGGGAACTTTCTCTATAATATGTGGGGAACAAACTCTATAATGTGTGGGAAACACTCTCTATAATGTGTGAGGAACACTCTCTATAATGTGTGGGGAACACTCTATAATGTGTGAGGAAAACTCTCTATAATGTGTGTGGATAACTTTCTATAATGTGTGGGAAAAATTCTCTATAATTTGTGAGGAACAATCTCTATAATGTGTGGGAAACACTCACTATAGTGTGTGGGAAACACTTTCTATGTTGTGCGGGAAACACTCTCTATAATGTGTGGGAAACACTCTCAATAATGTGTTGGGAAACATTCCCTATATTGTGTGGGGAACACTCTCTATAATGTTTGGAGAGCACTCTCTATAATGTGTGGGGAACTGTCTCCATAATATGTAGGGAAAACTCTCTATAATGTGTGGGGAACACTCTCTATAATGTGTGGGAAACACTCTCTATAATGTGTGGAAACACTTTCTATATTGTGCGGGAAACACTCTCTATAATGTGTGGAAACACTCTCTATAATGTGTGGAAACACTCTCGATAATGTGTCGGGAACACTCTCCATAATGTGTGGGAAAACTCTCTATAATGTCTGGGGAACATTCTGTATAATATGTGGGAAACACTCTCTATAATGTGTGGGAATCATTCTCTATAATATGTGGGAAACACTTTCTATAATGTGTCGGAAACGCTCTCTATAATGTGTGGGGAACACTCTCTATAATGTGTGGGGAACATTCTCTATAATGTGTGGGAATCACTCTCTATAATGTGTGGGGAACACTCTCTATAATGTGTGGGAAACACTCTCTATAATGCGTTGGGAAACTTTCCCTATATTGTGTGGGTAACACTCTCTATAATGTTTGGAGAGCACTCTCTCTTATGTGTGGGGAACTGTCTCTATAATATGTGGGGAACACTCTCTATAATGTGTGGGGAACAAACTCTATAATGTGTGGGAAACACTCTCTATAATGTGTGAGGAACACTCTCTATAATGTGTGGGGAACACTCTCTAGAATGTGTGAGGAAAACTCTCTATAATGTGTGAGGAACACTCTCGATAATGTGTGGGGAACACTCTCTATAATGTGTGGGGAACACTCTCTATAATGTGTGGAAACACTGTATAATGTGTAGGTAACATTCTCTATCATATGTGGGAAACACTTTCGATAATGTGTCGCAAATATTCTCTATAATGTGTGGGAAACACTCTCTGTAATGTTTGTGGAACACTCACTATAATGTGTGAGGAAAACTCTCTATAATGTGTGGGAAACACTCTCTATAATGTGTGGGGAACACTCTCTATAATGTGTGGGAAACACTCTCTATAATGTGTTGGGAACACTCTCTATAATGTGTGGGGAACACTCTCTGTAATGTTTGTGGAACACTCACTATAATGTGTGAGGAAAACTCTCTATAATGTGTGGGAAACACTCTCTATAATGTGTGGGGAACACTCTCTATAATGTGTGGGAAACACTCTCTATAATGTGTGGGGGACACTCTCTATAATGTGTGGGGAACACTCTCTATAATGTGTGGGAAACACTCTCTATAATGTGTGGGGAACACTCTCTATAATGTGTGGGGAACACTCTCTATAATGTGTGGGAAAATCTCTCTGTAATGTGTGGGGAACATTCTCTATAATGTGTGGGAAACACTCTCTATAGTGTGTCGGAAACGCTCTCTATAATGTGTGGGGAACACTCTCTATAATGTGTGGGGAACACTCTCTATAATGTGTGGGGAACACTCTCCATAATGTGTGAGGAAAACTCTCTATAATGTATGGGAAACACTCTCTGTAATGTGTGGGGAACACTCTATAATGTGTGAGGAAAACTCTCTATAATGTGTGGGAAACACTCTCTGTAATGTGTGGGGAACACTCTCTATAATGTGTGGGGAACACTCTCTATAATGTGTGGGAAACACTCTCTATAATGTGCTGGGAACACTCTCTATAATGTGTGGGGAACATTCTCTATACTGTGTGGGAATCAATCTCAATAATGTGTGGTGAACACTCTCTATAATGTGTGGGAAACACTCTCTGTAATGTGTGGGGATCACTCTCTATAATGTGTGGCAAACACTCTCTATAATGTGTCGGAAACGCTTTCTATAATGTGTGGGGAACACTCTTTATAATGTGTGGAAACACTGTATAATGTGTGGGAAACATTCTCTATCATATGTGGGAAACACTTTCGATAATGTGTCGCAAATATTCTCTATAATGTGTGGGAAACACTCACTATAATGTGTGGGGAACACTCTGCATAATGTGTGAGGAAAACTCTCTATAATGTATGGGAAACACTCTCTGTAATGTGTGGGGAACACTCACTATAATGTGTGAGGAAAACTCTCTATAATGTGTGGGAAACACTTTCTATTTTGTGCGGGAAACACTCTCTATAATGTGTGGGAAACACTCTCAATAATGTGTTGGGAAACATTCCCTATATTGTGTGGGGAACACTCTCTATAATGTTTGGAGAGCACTCTCTATAATGTGTGAGGAAAACTCTCTATAATGTGTGGGAAACACTCTCTATAATGTGTGGGAAACACTCTCTATAATGTGTGCGGAAACACTCTCTATAATGTGTGGGGAACACACTCTATAATGTGTGAGGAACACTCTCTATAATGTGTGGGGAACACTCTCTATAATGTGTGAGGAAAGCTCTTTATAATGTGTGAAGAACACTCTCTATAATGTGTGGGAAACACTCTCTATAATGTGTGGGGAACACTCTCTATAATGTGTGGGAAACACTCTCAATAATGTGTTGGGAAACATTCCTTAAATTGTGTGGGGAACACTCTCTATAATGTTTGGAGAGCACTCTCTATAATGTGTGGGGAACTGTCTCCATAATATGTAGGGAAAACTCTCTATAATGTGTGGGGAACAAACTCTATAATGTGTGGGAAACACTCTCTATAATGTGTGGAAACACTCTCGATAATGTGTCGGGAACACTCTCTATAATGTGTAGGGAACACTCTCCATAATGTGTGGGAAAACTCTCTATAATGTCTGGGGAACATTCTGTATAATATGTGGGAAACACTCTCTATAATGTGTGGGGAACACTCTCTATAATTTGTGGGGAACACTCTATAATGTGTGAGGAACACTCTCTATAATGTGTGGGGAACACTCTCTATAATGTGTGAGGAACACTCTCGATAATGTGTCGGGAACACTCTCTATAATGTGTAGGGAACACTCTCCATAATGTGTGGGAAAACTCTCTATAATGTCTGGGGAACATTCTGTATAATATGTGGGAAACACTCTCTATAATGTGTCGGAACACTCTCTATAATGTGTAGGGAACACTCTCTATAATGTGTGGGAAACACTCTCTATAATGTGTGTGGAACACTCTCTATAATGTGTGGGGAACACTCTCTATAATGTGTGGGAAACACTCTCTATAATGTGTGGGGAACACTCTCTATAATGTGTGGGGAACACTCTCTATAATGTGTGGGAAACACTCTCTGTAATGTGTGAGGAACACTCCCTATAATGTGTGAGGAACACTCTCGATAATGTGTGGTAAACACTCTCTATAGAGTGTGGGAAACACTCTCTATAATGTGTGGGAATCATTCTCTATATTGTGCGGGAAACACTCTCTATAATGTGTGGAAACACTCTCAATAATGTGTGGAAACACTCGATAATGTGTCGGGAACACTCTCTATAATGTGTAGGGAACACTCTCCATAATGTGCGGGAAAACTCTCTATAATGTCTGGGGAACATTCTGTATAATATGTGGGAAACACTCTCTATAATGTGTGGGAAACACTCTCTATAATGTGTGGGGAACACTCTCGATAATGTGTGGGGAACACTCTCTATAATGTGTGGGGAACACTCTCTATAATGTGTGGGAAACACTCTCTATAATGTGTGGGGAACACTCTCTGTAATGTGTGGGGAACACTCTATAATGTGTGGAAACAATGTATAATGTGTGGGAATCACTCTCTATAATGTGTGGGGAACACTCTCTATAATGTGTGAGGAAAACTCTTTATAATGTGTTAGGAACACTCTCTATATTGTGTGGGGAACACTCTCTATATTGTGTGGGAATCACTCTCTATAATGTGTGAGGAACACTCTCGATAATGCGTTGGGAAACTTTCCCTATATTGTGTGGGGAACACTCTCTATAATGTGTGGGAAACACTCTCTATAATGCGTTGGGAAACTTTCCCTATATTGTGTGGGGAACACTCTCTATAATGTTTGGAGAGCACTCTCTATAATGTGTGGGGAACTGTCTCTGTAATATGTGGGGAACACTCTCTATAATGTGTGGGGAACAAACTCTATAATGTGTGGGAAACACTCTCTATAATGTGTGAGGAACACTCTCTATAACGTGTGGGGAACACTCTCTATAATGTGTGAGGAAAACTCTCTATAATGTGTGAGGAACACTCTCGATAATGTGTGGGGAACACTCTCTATAATGTGTGGGAAAAACTCTCTGTCATGTGTGGGGAACACTCTCTATAATGTGTGGGAAACACTCTCTATAGTGTGTCGGAAACACTCTCTATAATGTGTGGGGAACACTCTCTATAATGTGTGGGGAACACTCTCTCTAATGTGTGGGGAACACTCTCTATAATGTGTGAGGAACACTCTCTATAATGTGTGGGAAACACTCTCTATAGTGTGTCGGAAACACTCTCTATAATGTGTGGGGAACACTCTCTATAATGTGTGGGAAACACTCTCTATAGTGTGTCGGAAACACTCTCTATAATGTGTGGGGAACACTCTCTATAATGTTTGGAGAGCACTCTCTATAATGTGTGGGGAACACTCTCTATAATGTGTGGGGAACACTCTCTATAATGTGTGGGGAACACTCTCTATAATGTGTGGGGAAAACTCTATAATGTGTGGGGAACAAACTCTATAATGTGTGGGAAACACTCTCTATAATGTGTGGAAACACTCTCGATAATGTGTGGGGAACACTCTCCATAATGTGTGGGAATCACTCTCTATAATGTGTGGGGAACACTCTCTATAATGTGTGGGAAACACTCTCCATAATGTGTGGGAAACACTCTCTATAATGTGCGGGAAACACTCTCTATGATGTGTGGGGAACACTCTCTATAATGTGTGGGGAACACTCTCTATAATGTGTGGGGAACACTCTCTATAATGTGTGGGGAACACTCTCTATAATGTGTGGAAACACTGTATAATGTGTGGGAAACATTCTCTATCATATGTGGGAAACACTTTCGATAATGTGTCGCAAATATTCTCTATAATGTGTGGGAAACACTCTCTGTAATGTGTGGGGAACACTCTCTATAATGTGTGGGGAACACTCTCTATAATGTGTGAGGAAAACTCTCTATAATGTGTGAGGAACACTGTATAATGTGTGGGAAACATTCTCTATCATATGTGGGAAACACTTTCGATAATGTGTCGCAAATATTCTCTATAATGTGTGGGAAACACTCTCTGTAATGTGTGGGGAACACTCTCTATAATGTGTGGGGAACTGTATCTATAATATGTGGGGAACACTCACTGTAATGTGTGGGACACACTTTCTATAATGTGTGGGAAACACTTTCTATAATGTGTGGGGAACACTCTCTATAATGTGTGGGAAACAATCTCTATAATGTGTGGGCAACACTCTATAATGTGTGGAAGATACTCTCTTTAATGTGTGGTAAACACTCTCTATAAAGTGTGGGAAACATTCTCTATAGTGTGTTGGGAAACATTCGCTATATTGTGTGGGGAACACTCTCTATAATGTTTGGAGAGCACTCTCTATAATGTGTGGGAAACAATCTCTATAATTTGTGAGGAAGACTCTCTATCATGTGTGGGGAACACTCTCTATAATGTGTGGGAAACAATCTCTATAATGTGTGGGCAACACTCTATAATGTGTGGAAGACACTCTCTTTAATGTGTGGTAAACACTCTCTATAGAGTGTGGGAAACACTCTCTATAATGTGTGGGAAACATTCTCTATAGTGTGTGGAAACACTTTCTATATTGTGCAGGAAACACTCTCTATAATGTGTGGAAACACTCTCGATAATGTGTCGGGAACACTCTCTATAATGTGTAGGGAACACTCTCCATAATGTGTGGGAAAACTCTCTATAATATCTGGGGAACATTCTGTATAATATGTGGGAAACACTATCTATAATGTGTGGGGAACACTCTCTGTAATGTGTGGGGAACACTCTATAATGTGTGGAAACAATGTAGAATGTGTGGGAATCATTCTCTATAATATGTGGGAAGCACTTTCTATAATGTGTCGGAAACGCTCTCTATAATGTGTGGGGAACACTCTCTATAATGTGTGGGGAACTGTCTCTATAATATGTGGGGAATACTCTCTATAATGTGTGGGAAACACTCTCTGTAATGTGTGGGGAACACTCTCTATAATGTGTGGCAAACACTATAATGTGTGAGGAAAACTCTCTATAATGTGTGAGGAACACTCTCGATAATGTGTGGGGAGCACTCTCTATAATGTGTGGGAAAAACTCTCTGTAATGTGTGGGGAACACTCTCTATAATGTGTGGGAAACACTCTCTATAGTGTGTCGGAAACGCTCTCTATAATGTGTGGGGAACACTCTCTATAATGTGTGGGGAACACTCTCTATAATGTGTGGGGAACACTCTCTATAATGTGTGGAAACACTGTATAATGTGTGGGAAACATTCTCTATCATATGTGGGAAACACTTTCGATAATGTGTCGCAAATATTCTCTATAATGTGTGGGAAACACTCTCTGTAATGTGTTGGGAACACTCTCTATAATGTGTGGGGAACACTCTCTATAATGTGTGAGGAAAACTCTCTATAATGTGTGAGGAACACTCTCGATATTGTGTGGTGAACACTCTCTATAATGTGAGGGAAACACTCTCTATAATGTGTGGGAAACACTCTCTATAATGTGTGGGGAACTCTCTCTGTAATGTGTGGGGAACACTCCCTATAATGTGTGGCAAACACTCTCTATAATGTGTCGGAAACGCTTTCTATAATGTGTGGGGAACACTCTCTATAATGTGTGGGAAACACTCTCTATAATGTGTTGGGAAGACTCTCTATAATGTGTGGGGAGCACTCTCTATAATGTGTGGGAAACACTCTCTATAATGTGTGGGAAACACTCTTGGAAATGTTTGGGATACACTCTCGGAAATGTGTGGGAAAAACTCTCTATAATGGGTGAGGAACACTCTCTATAATGTGTGTGAAATACTCTCTATACTGTGTGGGAAACACTCTCTATAATGTGTGTGAAATACTCTCTATACTGTGTGGGAAACACTCTCTATACTGTGTGGGAAACACTCTCTGTAATGTGTGGGAAACACTCTCTGCAATGTGTGGGGAACACTCTCTATAATTTGTGGGGAACACTCTCTATAATGTGTCGGAAACGCTCTATATAATGTGTGGGGAACACTCTCTATAATGTGTGGGGAACACTCTCTATAATGTGTGGGGAACATTCTCTATAATGTGTGGGAATCACTCTCTATAATGTGTGGGGAACACTCTCCATAATGTGTGGGAAACACTCTCTATAATGTGTGGGGAACACTCTCTATAATGCGTGAGGAAAACTCTCTATAATGTGTGTGAAACACTCTCTATAATGTGTGGGAAACACTCTCTATAATGTGTTGGGAAACATTCCCTATATTGTGTGGGGAACACTCTCTGTAATGTTTGGGGAGCACTCTATAATACGTGGGGAACTTTCTCTATAATATGTGGGGAACACTCTCTGTAATATGTGGGAAACGCTCTCTATAATGTGTGAGGAACACTCCATATAATGTGTGGGGAACACTCTATAATGTGTGAGGAAAACTCTCTATAATGTGTGAGGAACACTCTCGATAATGTGTGGGGAACACTCTATAATGTGTGAGGAAAACTCTCTATAATGTGTGAGGAACACTCTCTATAATGTGTGTGGATAACTCTCTATAATGTGTGGGAAAAATTCTCTATAATTTGTGAGGAACAATCTCTATCATGTGTGGGGAACAAACTCTATAATGTGTGGGAAACACTCTCTATAGTGTGTGGGAAACACTTTCTATAATGTGTGGGGAACACTCTCTATAATGTGTGGAAACACTGTATAATGTGTGGGAAACATTCTCTATCATATGTGGGAAACACTTTCGATAATGTGTCGCAAATATTCTCTATAATGTGTGGGAAACACTCTCTGTAATGTGTGGGGAACACTCTCTATAATGTGTGGGGAACTGTATCTATAATATGTGGGGAACACTCTCTGTAATGTGTGGGACACACTTTCTATAATGTGTGGGAAACACTTTCTATAATGTGTGGGGAACACTCTCTATAATGTGTGGGAAACAATCTCTATAATGTGTGGGCAACACTCTATAATGTGTGGAAGATACTCTCTTTAATGTGTGGTAAACACTCTCTATAGAGTGTGGGAAACACTCTCTATAAAGTGTGGGAAACATTCTCTATAGTGTGTTGGGAAACATTCGCTATATTGTGTGGGGAACACTCTCTATAATGTTTGGAGAGCACTCTCTATAATGTGTGGGAAACAATCTCTATAATTTGTGAGGAACACTCTCTATCATGTGTGGGGAACACTCTCTATAATGTGTGGGAAACAATCTCTATAATGTGTGGGCAACACTCTATAATGTGTGGAAGACACTCTCTTTAATGTGTGGTAAACACTCTCTATAGAGTGTGGGAAACACTCTCTATAATGTGTGGGAAACATTCTCTATAGTGTGTGGAAACACTTTCTATATTGTGCAGGAAACACTCTCTATAATGTGTGGAAACACTCTCGATAATGTGTCGGGAACACTCTCTATAATGTGTAGGGAACACTCTCCATAATGTGTGGGAAAACTCTCTATAATATCTGGGGAACATTCTGTATAATATGTGGGAAACACTCTCTATAATGTGTGGGGAACACTCTCTGTAATGTGTGGGGAACACTCTATAATGTGTGGAAACAATGTATAATGTGTGGGAATCATTCTCTATAATATGTGGGAAACACTTTCTATAATGTGTCGGAAACGCTCTTTATAATGTGTGGGGAACACTCTCTATAATGTGTGGGGAACATTCTCTATAATGTGTGGGAATCACTCTCTATAATGTGTGGGGAACACTCTCTATAATGTGTGAGGAAAACTCTTTATAATGTGTTAGGAACACTCTCTATATTGTGTGGGGAACACTCTCTATAATGTGTGGGAAACACTCTCTATAATGCGTTGGGAAACTTTCCCTATATTGTGTGGGGAACACTCTCTATAATGTTTGGAGAGCACTCTCTATAATGTGTGGGGAACTGTCTCTATAATATGTGGGGAACACTCTCTATAATGTGTGGGGAACAAACTCGATAATGTGTGGGAAACACTCTCTATAATGTGTGAGGAACACTCTCTATAACGTGTGGGGAACACTCTCGATAATGTGTGAGGAAAACTCTCTATAATGTGTGAGGAACACTCTCGATAATGTGTGGGGAACACTCTCTATAATGTGTGGGAAAAACTCTCTGTAATGTGTGGGGAACACTCTCTATAATGTGTGGGAAACACTCTCTATAATGTGTGCGGAAACACTCTCTATAATGTGTGGGGAACACTCTCTATATTGTGTGGGGAACACTCTCTATAATGTGTGGGGAACACTCTCTATAATGTGTGGAAACACTGTATAATGTGTGGGAAACATTCTCTATCATATGTGGGAAACACTTTCGATAATGTGTCGCAAATATTCTCTATAATGTGTGGGAAACACTCTCTATAATGTGTGGGGAACGCTCCCTATAATGTGTTGGGAACACTCTCTATAATGTGTGGGGAACATTCTCTATACTGTGTGGGAATCAATCTCAATAATGTGTGGTGAACATTCTCTATAATGTGTGCGAAACACTCTCTATAATGTGTGAGGAACACTGTCTATAATGTATGGGGAACACTCTCAATAATGTGTGAGGAATACTCTTTATAATGTGTGGGGAACACTCTATAATGTGTGAGGAAACCTTTCTATATTGTGTGAGGAACACTCTCTGTAATGTGTGGGGAAAACTCTCTATAATGTGTGGGGAACACTCTCTATAATGTGTGGGGAACACTCTCTATAATGTGTGGGGAACACTCTCTATAATGTGTGGAAACACTGTATAATGTGTGGGAAACATTCTCTATCATATGTGGGAAACACTTTCGATAATGTGTAGTAAATATTCTCTATAATGTGTGGGAAACACTCTCTGTAATGTGTGGGGAACACTCTCTATAATGTGTGGGGAACTGTCTCTATAATATGTGGGGAACACTCTCTATAATGTGTGGGAAACACTCTCTGTAATGTGTGGGGAACACTCTCTATAATGTGTGGCAAACACTCTATAATGTGTGAGGAAAACTCTCTATAATGTGTGAGGAACACTCTCGATAATGTGTGGGGAGCACTCTCTATAATGTGTGGGAAAAACTCTCTGTAATGTGTGGGGAACACTCTCTATAATGTGTGGGAAACACTCTCTATAGTGTGTCGGAAACGCTCTCTATAATGTGTGGGGAACACTCTCTATAATGTGTGGGGAACACTCTCTATAATGTGTGGGGAACACTCTCTATAATGTGTGGAAACACTGTATAATGTGTGGGAAACATTCTCTATCATATGTGGGAAACACTTTCGATAATGTGTCGCAAATATTCTCTATAATGTGTGGGAAACACTCTCTGTAATGTGTGGGGAACACTCTCTATAATGTGTGGGGAACACTCTATAATGTGTGAGGAAAACTCACTATAATGTGTGAGGAACACTCTCGATAATGTGTGGGGAACACTCTCTATAATGTGTGGGAAACACTCTCTATAGTGTGTGGGAAACACTTTCTATAATGTGTGGGGAACACTCTATAATGTGTGGAAACACTGTATAATGTGTGGGAAACATTCTCTATCATATGTGGGAAACACTTTCGATAATGTGTCGCAAATATTCTCTATAATGTGTGGGAAACACTCTCTGTAATGTGTGGGGAACACTCTCTATAATGTGTGGGGAACTGTATCTATAATATGTGGGGAACACTCACTGTAATGTGTGGGACACACTTTCTATAATGTGTGGGAAACACTTTCTATAATGTGTGGGGAACACTCTCTATAATGTGTGGGAAACAATCTCTATAATGTGTGGGCAACACTCTATAATGTGTGGAAGATACTCTCTTTAATGTGTGGTAAACACTCTCTATAGAGTGTGGGAAACATTCTCTATAGTGTGTTGGGAAACATTCGCTATATTGTGTGGGGAACACTCTCTATAATGTTTGGAGAGCACTCTCTATAATGTGTGGGAAACAATCTCTATAATTTGTGAGGAACACTCTCTATCATGTGTGGGGAACACTCTCTATAATGTGTGGGAAACAATCTCTATAATGTGTGGGCAACACTCTATAATGTGTGGAAGACACTCTCTTTAATGTGTGGTAAACACTCTCTATAGAGTGTGGGAAACACTCTCTATAATGTGTGGGAAACATTCTCTATAGTGTGTGGAAACACTTTCTATATTGTGCAGGAAACACTCTCTATAATGTGTGGAAATACTCTCGATAATGTGTCGGGAACACTCTCTATAATGTGTAGGGAACACTCTCCATAATGTGTGGGAAAACTCTCTATAATATCTGGGGAACATTCTGTATAATATGTGGGAAACACTATCTATAATGTGTGGGGAACACTCTCTGTAATGTGTGGGGAACACTCTATAATGTGTGGAAACAATGTAGAATGTGTGGGAATCATTCTCTATAATATGTGGGAAGCACTTTCTATAATGTGTCGGAAACGCTCTCTATAATGTGTGGGGAACACTCTCTATAATGTGTGGGGAACTGTCTCTATAATATGTGGGGAATACTCTCTATAATGTGTGGGAAACACTCTCTGTAATGTGTGGGGAACACTCTCTATAATGTGTGGCAAACACTATAATGTGTGAGGAAAACTCTCTATAATGTGTGAGGAACACTCTCGATAATGTGTGGGGAGCACTCTCTATAATGTGTGGGAAAAACTCTCTGTAATGTGTGGGGAACACTCTCTATAATGTGTGGGAAACACTCTCTATAGTGTGTCGGAAACGCTCTCTATAATGTGTGGGGAACACTCTCTATAATGTGTGGGGAACACTCTCTATAATGTGTGGGGAACACTCTCTATAATGTGTGGAAACACTGTATAATGTGTGGGAAACATTCTCTATCATATGTGGGAAACACTTTCGATAATGTGTCGCAAATATTCTCTATAATGTGTGGGAAACACTCTCTGTAATGTGTTGGGAACACTCTCTATAATGTGTGGGGAACACTCTCTATAATGTGTGAGGAAAACTCTCTATAATGTGTGAGGAACACTCTCGATATTGTGTGGTGAACACTCTCTATAATGTGAGGGAAACACTCTCTATAATGTGTGGGAAACACTCTCTATAATGTGTGGGGAACTCTCTCTGTAATGTGTGGGGAACACTCCCTATAATGTGTGGCAAACACTCTCTATAATGTGTCGGAAACGCTTTCTATAATGTGTGGGGAACACTCTCTATAATGTGTGGGAAACACTCTCTATAATGTGTTGGGAAGACTCTCTATAATGTGTGGGGAGCACTCTCTATAATGTGTGGGAAACACTCTCTATAATGTGTGGGAAACACTCTTGGAAATGTTTGGGATACACTCTCGGAAATGTGTGGGAAAAACTCTCTATAATGGGTGAGGAACACTCTCTATAATGTGTGTGAAATACTCTCTATACTGTGTGGGAAACACTCTCTATAATGTGTGTGAAATACTCTCTATACTGTGTGGGAAACACTCTCTATACTGTGTGGGAAACACTCTCTGTAATGTGTGGGAAACACTCTCTGCAATGTGTGGGGAACACTCTCTATAATTTGTGGGGAACACTCTCTATAATGTGTCGGAAACGCTCTATATAATGTGTGGGGAACACTCTCTATAATGTGTGGGGAACACTCTCTATAATGTGTGGGGAACATTCTCTATAATGTGTGGGAATCACTCTCTATAATGTGTGGGGAACACTCTCCATAATGTGTGGGAAACACTCTCTATAATGTGTGGGGAACACTCTCTATAATGCGTGAGGAAAACTCTCTATAATGTGTGTGAAACACTCTCTATAATGTGTGGGAAACACTCTCTATAATGTGTTGGGAAACATTCCCTATATTGTGTGGGGAACACTCTCTGTAATGTTTGGGGAGCACTCTATAATACGTGGGGAACTTTCTCTATAATATGTGGGGAACACTCTCTGTAATATGTGGGAAACGCTCTCTATAATGTGTGAGGAACACTCCATATAATGTGTGGGGAACACTCTATAATGTGTGAGGAAAACTCTCTATAATGTGTGAGGAACACTCTCGATAATGTGTGGGGAACACTCTATAATGTGTGAGGAAAACTCTCTATAATGTGTGAGGAACACTCTCTATAATGTGTGTGGATAACTCTCTATAATGTGTGGGAAAAATTCTCTATAATTTGTGAGGAACAATCTCTATCATGTGTGGGGAACAAACTCTATAATGTGTGGGAAACACTCTCTATAGTGTGTGGGAAACACTTTCTATAATGTGTGGGGAACACTCTCTATAATGTGTGGAAACACTGTATAATGTGTGGGAAACATTCTCTATCATATGTGGGAAACACTTTCGATAATGTGTCGCAAATATTCTCTATAATGTGTGGGAAACACTCTCTGTAATGTGTGGGGAACACTCTCTATAATGTGTGGGGAACTGTATCTATAATATGTGGGGAACACTCTCTGTAATGTGTGGGACACACTTTCTATAATGTGTGGGAAACACTTTCTATAATGTGTGGGGAACACTCTCTATAATGTGTGGGAAACAATCTCTATAATGTGTGGGCAACACTCTATAATGTGTGGAAGATACTCTCTTTAATGTGTGGTAAACACTCTCTATAGAGTGTGGGAAACACTCTCTATAAAGTGTGGGAAACATTCTCTATAGTGTGTTGGGAAACATTCGCTATATTGTGTGGGGAACACTCTCTATAATGTTTGGAGAGCACTCTCTATAATGTGTGGGAAACAATCTCTATAATTTGTGAGGAACACTCTCTATCATGTGTGGGGAACACTCTCTATAATGTGTGGGAAACAATCTCTATAATGTGTGGGCAACACTCTATAATGTGTGGAAGACACTCTCTTTAATGTGTGGTAAACACTCTCTATAGAGTGTGGGAAACACTCTCTATAATGTGTGGGAAACATTCTCTATAGTGTGTGGAAACACTTTCTATATTGTGCAGGAAACACTCTCTATAATGTGTGGAAACACTCTCGATAATGTGTCGGGAACACTCTCTATAATGTGTAGGGAACACTCTCCATAATGTGTGGGAAAACTCTCTATAATATCTGGGGAACATTCTGTATAATATGTGGGAAACACTCTCTATAATGTGTGGGGAACACTCTCTGTAATGTGTGGGGAACACTCTATAATGTGTGGAAACAATGTATAATGTGTGGGAATCATTCTCTATAATATGTGGGAAACACTTTCTATAATGTGTCGGAAACGCTCTTTATAATGTGTGGGGAACACTCTCTATAATGTGTGGGGAACATTCTCTATAATGTGTGGGAATCACTCTCTATAATGTGTGGGGAACACTCTCTATAATGTGTGAGGAAAACTCTTTATAATGTGTTAGGAACACTCTCTATATTGTGTGGGGAACACTCTCTATAATGTGTGGGAAACACTCTCTATAATGCGTTGGGAAACTTTCCCTATATTGTGTGGGGAACACTCTCTATAATGTTTGGAGAGCACTCTCTATAATGTGTGGGGAACTGTCTCTATAATATGTGGGGAACACTCTCTATAATGTGTGGGGAACAAACTCGATAATGTGTGGGAAACACTCTCTATAATGTGTGAGGAACACTCTCTATAACGTGTGGGGAACACTCTCGATAATGTGTGAGGAAAACTCTCTATAATGTGTGAGGAACACTCTCGATAATGTGTGGGGAACACTCTCTATAATGTGTGGGAAAAACTCTCTGTAATGTGTGGGGAACACTCTCTATAATGTGTGGGAAACACTCTCTATAATGTGTGCGGAAACACTCTCTATAATGTGTGGGGAACACTCTCTATATTGTGTGGGGAACACTCTCTATAATGTGTGGGGAACACTCTCTATAATGTGTGGAAACACTGTATAATGTGTGGGAAACATTCTCTATCATATGTGGGAAACACTTTCGATAATGTGTCGCAAATATTCTCTATAATGTGTGGGAAACACTCTCTATAATGTGTGGGGAACGCTCCCTATAATGTGTTGGGAACACTCTCTATAATGTGTGGGGAACATTCTCTATACTGTGTGGGAATCAATCTCAATAATGTGTGGTGAACATTCTCTATAATGTGTGCGAAACACTCTCTATAATGTGTGAGGAACACTGTCTATAATGTATGGGGAACACTCTCAATAATGTGTGAGGAATACTCTTTATAATGTGTGGGGAACACTCTATAATGTGTGAGGAAACCTTTCTATATTGTGTGAGGAACACTCTCTGTAATGTGTGGGGAAAACTCTCTATAATGTGTGGGGAACACTCTCTATAATGTGTGGGGAACACTCTCTATAATGTGTGGGGAACACTCTCTATAATGTGTGGAAACACTGTATAATGTGTGGGAAACATTCTCTATCATATGTGGGAAACACTTTCGATAATGTGTAGTAAATGTTCTCTATAATGTGTGGGAAACACTCTCTGTAATGTGTGGGGAACACTCTCTATAATGTGTGGGGAACTGTCTCTATAATATGTGGGGAACACTCTCTATAATGTGTGGGAAACACTCTCTGTAATGTGTGGGGAACACTCTCTATAATGTGTGGCAAACACTCTATAATGTGTGAGGAAAACTCTCTATAATGTGTGAGGAACACTCTCGATAATGTGTGGGGAGCACTCTCTATAATGTGTGGGAAAAACTCTCTGTAATGTGTGGGGAACACTCTCTATAATGTGTGGGAAACACTCTCTATAGTGTGTCGGAAACGCTCTCTATAATGTGTGGGGAACACTCTCTATAATGTGTGGGGAACACTCTCTATAATGTGTGGGGAACACTCTCTATAATGTGTGGGGAACACTCTCTATAATGTGTGGAAACACTGTATAATGTGTGGGAAACATTCTCTATCATATGTGGGAAACACTTTCGATAATGTGTCGCAAATATTCTCTATAATGTGTGGGAAACACTCTCTGTAATGTGTGGGGAACACTCTCTATAATGTGTGGGGAACACTCTATAATGTGTGAGGAAAACTCACTATAATGTGTGAGGAACACTCTCGATAATGTGTGGGGAACACTCTCTATAATGTGTGGGAAACACTCTCTATAGTGTGTGGGAAACACTTTCTATAATGTGTGGGGAACACTCTATAATGTGTGGAAACACTGTATAATGTGTGGGAAACATTCTCTATCATATGTGGGAAACACTTTCGATAATGTGTCGCAAATATTCTCTATAATGTGTGGGAAACACTCTCTGTAATGTGTGGGGAACACTCTCTATAATGTGTGGGGAACTGTATCTATAATATGTGGGGAACACTCACTGTAATGTGTGGGACACACTTTCTATAATGTGTGGGAAACACTTTCTATAATGTGTGGGGAACACTCTCTATAATGTGTGGGAAACAATCTCTATAATGTGTGGGCAACACTCTATAATGTGTGGAAGATACTCTCTTTAATGTGTGGTAAACACTCTCTATAGAGTGTGGGAAACATTCTCTATAGTGTGTTGGGAAACATTCGCTATATTGTGTGGGGAACACTCTCTATAATGTTTGGAGAGCACTCTCTATAATGTGTGGGAAACAATCTCTATAATTTGTGAGGAACACTCTCTATCATGTGTGGGGAACACTCTCTATAATGTGTGGGAAACAATCTCTATAATGTGTGGGCAACACTCTATAATGTGTGGAAGACACTCTCTTTAATGTGTGGTAAACACTCTCTATAGAGTGTGGGAAACACTCTCTATAATGTGTGGGAAACATTCTCTATAGTGTGTGGAAACACTTTCTATATTGTGCAGGAAACACTCTCTATAATGTGTGGAAATACTCTCGATAATGTGTCGGGAACACTCTCTATAATGTGTAGGGAACACTCTCCATAATGTGTGGGAAAACTCTCTATAATATCTGGGGAACATTCTGTATAATATGTGGGAAACACTATCTATAATGTGTGGGGAACACTCTCTGTAATGTGTGGGGAACACTCTATAATGTGTGGAAACAATGTAGAATGTGTGGGAATCATTCTCTATAATATGTGGGAAGCACTTTCTATAATGTGTCGGAAACGCTCTCTATAATGTGTGGGGAACACTCTCTATAATGTGTGGGGAACTGTCTCTATAATATGTGGGGAATACTCTCTATAATGTGTGGGAAACACTCTCTGTAATGTGTGGGGAACACTCTCTATAATGTGTGGCAAACACTATAATGTGTGAGGAAAACTCTCTATAATGTGTGAGGAACACTCTCGATAATGTGTGGGGAGCACTCTCTATAATGTGTGGGAAAAACTCTCTGTAATGTGTGGGGAACACTCTCTATAATGTGTGGGAAACACTCTCTATAGTGTGTCGGAAACGCTCTCTATAATGTGTGGGGAACACTCTCTATAATGTGTGGGGAACACTCTCTATAATGTGTGGGGAACACTCTCTATAATGTGTGGAAACACTGTATAATGTGTGGGAAACATTCTCTATCATATGTGGGAAACACTTTCGATAATGTGTCGCAAATATTCTCTATAATGTGTGGGAAACACTCTCTGTAATGTGTTGGGAACACTCTCTATAATGTGTGGGGAACACTCTCTATAATGTGTGAGGAAAACTCTCTATAATGTGTGAGGAACACTCTCGATATTGTGTGGTGAACACTCTCTATAATGTGAGGGAAACACTCTCTATAATGTGTGGGAAACACTCTCTATAATGTGTGGGGAACTCTCTCTGTAATGTGTGGGGAACACTCCCTATAATGTGTGGCAAACACTCTCTATAATGTGTCGGAAACGCTTTCTATAATGTGTGGGGAACACTCTCTATAATGTGTGGGAAACACTCTCTATAATGTGTTGGGAAGACTCTCTATAATGTGTGGGGAGCACTCTCTATAATGTGTGGGAAACACTCTCTATAATGTGTGGGAAACACTCTTGGAAATGTTTGGGATACACTCTCGGAAATGTGTGGGAAAAACTCTCTATAATGGGTGAGGAACACTCTCTATAATGTGTGTGAAATACTCTCTATACTGTGTGGGAAACACTCTCTATAATGTGTGTGAAATACTCTCTATACTGTGTGGGAAACACTCTCTATACTGTGTGGGAAACACTCTCTGTAATGTGTGGGAAACACTCTCTGCAATGTGTGGGGAACACTCTCTATAATTTGTGGGGAACACTCTCTATAATGTGTCGGAAACGCTCTATATAATGTGTGGGGAACACTCTCTATAATGTGTGGGGAACACTCTCTATAATGTGTGGGGAACATTCTCTATAAGGTGTGGGAATCACTCTCTATAATGTGTGGGGAACACTCTCCATAATGTGTGGGAAACACTCTCTATAATGTGTGGGAAAAATTCTCTATTATTTGTGAGGAACAATCTCTATCATGTGTGGGGAACAAACTCTATAATGTGTGGGAAACACTCTCTATAGTGTGTGGGAAACACTTTCTATAATGTGTGGGGAACACTCTCTATAATGTGTGGAAACACTGTATAATGTGTGGGAAACATTCTCTATCATATGTGGGAAACACTTTCGATAATGTGTCGCAAATATTCTCTATAATGTGTGGGAAACACTCTCTGTAATGTGTGGGGAACACTCTCTATAATGTGTGGGGAACTGTATCTATAATATGTGGGGAACACTCTCTGTAATGTGTGGGACACACTTTCTATAATGTGTGGGAAACACTTTCTATAATGTGTGGGGAACACTCTCTATAATGTGTGGGAAACAATCTCTATAATGTGTGGGCAACACTCTATAATGTGTGGAAGATACTCTCTTTAATGTGTGGTAAACACTCTCTATAGAGTGTGGGAAACACTCTCTATAAAGTGTGGGAAACATTCTTTATAGTGTGTTGGGAAACATTCGCTATATTGTGTGGGGAACACTCTCTATAATGTTTGGAGAGCACTCTCTATAATGTGTGGGAAACAATCTCTATAATTTGTGAGGAACACTCTCTATCATGTGTGGGGAACACTCTCTATAATGTGTGGGAAACAATCTCTATAATGTGTGGGCAACACTCTATAATGTGTGGAAGACACTCTCTTTAATGTGTGGTAAACACTCTCTATAGAGTGTGGGAAACACTCTCTATAATGTGTGGGAAACATTCTCTATAGTGTGTGGAAACACTTTCTATATTGTGCAGGAAACACTCTCTATAATGTGTGGAAACACTCTCGATAATGTGTCGGGAACACTCTCTATAATGTGTAGGGAACACTCTCCATAATGTGTGGGAAAACTCTCTATAATATCTGGGGAACATTCTGTATAATATGTGGGAAACACTCTCTATAATGTGTGGGGAACACTCTCTGTAATGTGTGGGGAACACTCTATAATGTGTGGAAACAATGTATAATGTGTGGGAATCATTCTCTATAATATGTGGGAAACACTTTCTATAATGTGTCGGAAACGCTCTTTATAATGTGTGGGGAACACTCTCTATAATGTGTGGGGAACATTCTCTATAATGTGTGGGAATCACTCTCTATAATGTGTGGGGAACACTCTCTATAATGTGTGAGGAAAACTCTTTATAATGTGTTAGGAACACTCTCTATATTGTGTGGGGAACACTCTCTATAATGTGTGGGAAACACTCTCTATAATGCGTTGGGAAACTTTCCCTATATTGTGTGGGGAACACTCTCTATAATGTTTGGAGAGCACTCTCTATAATGTGTGGGGAACTGTCTCTATAATATGTGGGGAACACTCTCTATAATGTGTGGGGAACAAACTCGATAATGTGTGGGAAACACTCTCTATAATGTGTGAGGAACACTCTCTATAACGTGTGGGGAACACTCTCGATAATGTGTGAGGAAAACTCTCTATAATGTGTGAGGAACACTCTCGATAATGTGTGGGGAACACTCTCTATAATGTGTGGGAAAAACTCTCTGTAATGTGTGGGGAACACTCTATAATGTGTGGAAGACACTCTCTTTAATGTGTGGTAAACACTCTCTATAGAGTGTGGGAAACACTCTCTATAATGTGTGGGAAACATTCTCTATAGTGTGTGGAAACACTTTCTATATTGTGCAGGAAACACTCTCTATAATGTGTGGAAACACTCTCGATAATGTGTCGGGAACACTCTCTATAATGTGTAGGGAACACTCTCCATAATGTGTGGGAAAACTCTCTATAATATCTGGGGAACATTCTGTATAATATGTGGGAAACACTCTCTATAATGTGTGGGGAACACTCTCTGTAATGTGTGGGGAACACTCTATAATGTGTGGAAACAATGTATAATGTGTGGGAATCATTCTCTATAATATGTGGGAAACACTTTCTATAATGTGTCGGAAACGCTCTTTATAATGTGTGGGGAACACTCTCTATAATGTGTGGGGAACATTCTCTATAATGTGTGGGAATCACTCTCTATAATGTGTGGGGAACACTCTCTATAATGTGTGAGGAAAACTCTTTATAATGTGTTAGGAACACTCTCTATATTGTGTGGGGAACACTCTCTATAATGTGTGGGAAACACTCTCTATAATGCGTTGGGAAACTTTCCCTATATTGTGTGGGGAACACTCTCTATAATGTTTGGAGAGCACTCTCTATAACGTGTGGGGAACACTCTCGATAATGTGTGAGGAAAACTCTCTATAATGTGTGAGGAACACTCTCGATAATGTGTGGGGAACACTCTCTATAATGTGTGGGAAAAACTCTCTGTAATGTGTGGGGAACACTCTCTATAATGTGTGGGAAACACTCTCTATAATGTGTGCGGAAACACTCTCTATAATGTGTGGGGAACACTCTCTATATTGTGTGGGGAACACTCTCTATAATGTGTGGGGAACACTCTCTATAATGTGTGGAAACACTGTATAATGTGTGGGAAACATTCTCTATCATATGTGGGAAACACTTTCGATAATGTGTCGCAAATATTCTCTATAATGTGTGGGAAACACTCTCTATAATGTGTGGGGAACAAACTCGATAATGTGTGGGAAACACTCTCTATAATGTGTGAGGAACACTCTCTATAACGTGTGGGGAACACTCTCGATAATGTGTGAGGAAAACTCTCTATAATGTGTGAGGAACACTCTCGATAATGTGTGGGGAACACTCTCTATAATGTGTGGGAAAAACTCTCTGTAATGTGTGGGGAACACTCTCTATAATGTGTGGGAAACACTCTCTATAATGTGTGCGGAAACACTCTCTATAATGTGTGGGGAACACTCTCTATATTGTGTGGGGAACACTCTCTATAATGTGTGGGGAACACTCTCTATAATGTGTGGAAACACTGTATAATGTGTGGGAAACATTCTCTATCATATGTGGGAAACACTTTCGATAATGTGTCGCAAATATTCTCTATAATGTGTGGGAAACACTCTCTATAATGTGTGGGGAACGCTCCCTATAATGTGTTGGGAACACTCTCTATAATGTGTGGGGAACATTCTCTATACTGTGTGGGAATCAATCTCAATAATGTGTGGTGAACATTCTCTATAATGTGTGCGAAACACTCTCTATAATGTGTGAGGAACACTGTCTATAATGTATGGGGAACACTCTCAATAATGTGTGAGGAATACTCTTTATAATGTGTGGGGAACACTCTATAATGTGTGAGGAAACCTTTCTATATTGTGTGAGGAACACTCTCTGTAATGTGTGGGGAAAACTCTCTATAATGTGTGGGGAACACTCTCTATAATGTGTGGGGAACACTCTCTATAATGTGTGGGGAACACTCTCTATAATGTGTGGAAACACTGTATAATGTGTGGGAAACATTCTCTATCATATGTGGGAAACACTTTCGATAATGTGTCGCAAATATTCTCTATAATGTGTGGGAAACACTCTCTGTAATGTGTGGGGAACACTCTCTATAATGTGTGGGGAACTGTCTCTATAATATGTGGGGAACACTCTCTATAATGTGTGGGAAACACTCTCTGTAATGTGTGAGGAAAACTCTCTATAATGTGTGAGGAACACTCTCGATAATGTGTGGGGAGCACTCTCTATAATGTGTGGGAAAAACTCTCTGTAATGTGTGGGGAACACTCTCTATAATGTGTGGGAAACACTCTCTATAGTGTGTCGGAAACGCTCTCTATAATGTGTGGGGAACACTCTCTATAATGTGTGGGGAACACTCTCTATAATGTGTGGGGAACACTCTCTATAATGTGTGGAAACACTGTATAATGTGTGGGAAACATTCTCTATCATATGTGGGAAACACTTTCGATAATGTGTCGCAAATATTCTCTATAATGTGTGGGAAACACTCTCTGTAATGTGTGGGGAACACTCTCTATAATGTGTGGGGAACACTCTCTATAATGTGTGAGGAAAACTCTCTATAATGTGTGAGGAACACTCTCGATAATGTGTGGGGAACACTCTCTATAATGTGTGGGAAAAACTCTCTGTAATGTGGGGGGAACACTCTCTATATTGTGTGGGAAACACTCTCTATAGTGTGTCGGAAACGCTCTCTATAATGTGTGGGGAACACTCTCTATAATGTTTGTGGAACACTCTCTATAATGTGTGGGAAACACTCTCTATAATGTGTTGGGAACACTCTCTATAATGTGTGGGGAACATTCTCTATACTGTGTGGGAATCAATCTCAATAATGTGTGGTGAACATTCTCTATAATGTGTGCGAAACACTCTCTATAATGTGTGAGGAACACTGTCTATAATGTGTGGGGAACACTCTCAATGATGTGTGAGGAATACTCTTTATAATGTGTGGGGAACACTCTATAATGTGTGAGGAACACTCTCTGTAATGTGTGGGGAAAACTCTATATAATGTGTGGGGAACGCTCCCTATATTGTGTGGTGAACACTCTCTATAATGTGAGGGAAACACTCTCTATAATGTGTGGGGAACACTCTCTATAATGTGTGGGAAACACTCTCTATAATGTGTGGGGAACACTCTCTATAATGTGAGGGAAACACTCTCTATAATGTGTGGGAAACAAACACTCTCTATAATGTGAGGGAAACACTCTCTATAATGTGTGGGGAACACTCTCTATAATGTGAGGGAAACACTCTCTATAATGTGTGGGGAACACTCTCTATAATGTGTGGGAAACACTCTCTATAATGTGTGGCAAACACTCTCTATAATGTGTGGGGAACACTCTCTATAATGTGAGGAAAACACTCTCTATAATGTGTGGGGAACACTCTCTATAATGTGAGGGAAACACTCTCTCTAATGTGTGGGGAACACTCTCTATAATGTGTGGGAAACACTCTCTATAATGTGTGGCAAACACTCTCTATAATGTGTGGGGAACACTCTCTATAATGTGTGGGGAACTGTCTCTATAATATGTGGGGAACACTCTCTATAATGTGTGGGGAACAAACTCGATAATGTGTGGGAAACACTCTCTATAATGTGTGAGGAACACTCTCTATAACGTGTGGGGAACACTCTCGATAATGTGTGAGGAAAACTCTCTATAATGTGTGAGGAACACTCTCGATAATGTGTGGAAACACTGTATAATGTGTGGGAAACATTCTCTATCATATGTGGGAAACACTTTCGATAATGTGTCGCAAATATTCTCTATAATGTGTGGGAAACACTCTCTATAATGTGTGGGGAACGCTCCCTATAATGTGTTGGGAACACTCTCTATAATGTGTGGGGAACATTCTCTATACTGTGTGGGAATCAATCTCAATAATGTGTGGTGAACATTCTCTATAATGTGTGCGAAACACTCTCTATAATGTGTGAGGAACACTGTCTATAATGTATGGGGAACACTCTCAATAATGTGTGAGGAATACTCTTTATAATGTGTGGGGAACTGTCTCTATAATATGTGGGGAACACTCTCTATAATGTGTGGGAAACACTCTCTGTAATGTGTGAGGAAAACTCTCTATAATGTGTGAGGAACACTCTCGATAATGTGTGGGGAGCACTCTCTATAATGTGTGGGAAAAACTCTCTGTAATGTGTGGGGAACACTCTCTATAATGTGTGGGAAACACTCTCTATAGTGTGTCGGAAACGCTCTCTATAATGTGTGGGGAACACTCTCTATAATGTGTGGGGAACACTCTCTATAATGTGTGGGGAACACTCTCTATAATGTGTGGAAACACTGTATAATGTGTGGGAAACATTCTCTATCATATGTGGGAAACACTTTCGATAATGTGTCGCAAATATTCTCTATAATGTGTGGGAAACACTCTCTGTAATGTGTGGGGAACACTCTCTATAATGTGTGGGGAACACTCTCTATAATGTGTGAGGAAAACTCTCTATAATGTGTGAGGAACACTCTCGATAATGTGTGGGGAACACTCTCTATAATGTGTGGGAAAAACTCTCTGTAATGTGGGGGGAACACTCTCTATATTGTGTGGGAAACACTCTCTATAGTGTGTCGGAAACGCTCTCTATAATGTGTGGGGAACACTCTCTATAATGTTTGTGGAACACTCTCTATAATGTGTGGGAAACACTCTCTATAATGTGTTGGGAACACTCTCTATAATGTGAGGGAAACACTCTCTATAATGTGTGGGAAACAAACACTCTCTATAATGTGAGGGAAACACTCTCTATAATGTGTGGGGAACACTCTCTATAATGTGAGGGAAACACTCTCTATAATGTGTGGGGAACACTCTCTATAATGTGTGGGAAACACTCTCTATAATGTGTGGCAAACACTCTCTATAATGTGTGGGGAACACTCTCTATAATGTGAGGAAAACACTCTCTATAATGTGTGGGGAACACTCTCTATAATGTGAGGGAAACACTCTCTATAATGTGTGGGGAACACTCTCTATAATGTGTGGGAAACACTCTCTATAATGTGTGGGAAACACTCTCTATAATGTGTGGGGAACACTCTCTATAATGTGTGGGGAACTGTCTCTATAATATGTGGGGAACACTCTCTATAATGTGTGTGGAACACTCTCTATAATGTGTGAGGAAAGCTCTCTATAATGTGTGGGAAACACTCTTGGAAATGTTTGGGATACACTCTCGGAAATGTGTGGGAAAAACTCTCTATAATGTTTGAGGAACACCCTCTGAAATGTGTGTGAAATACTCTCTATACTGTGTGGGAAACACTCTCTATAATGTGTGGGATACACTCTCTATAATGTGTGGGGAACACTCTCTATAATGCGTGAGGAAAACTCTCTATAATGTGTGTGAAACACTCTCTATAATGTGTGGGAAACACTCTCTATAATGTGTTGGGAAACATTCCCTATATTGTGTGGGGAACACTCTCTGTAATGTTTGGAGAGCACTCTCTATAATGTGTGGGGAAAACTCTCTATAATATGTAAGAAACACTCTCTATGATGTGTGAGGAACACTCTCTATAATGTGTGGGGAACACTCTCTATAATGTGTGAGGAAAGCTCTTTATAATGTGTGAGGAACACTCTCTATATTGTGTGGGGAACACTCTCTATAATGTGTGGGAAACACTTTCAATAATGTGTTGGGAAACATTCCCTATATTGTGTGGGGAACACTCTCTATAATGTTTGGAGAGCACTCTCTATAAAGTGTGGGGAACTGTCTCTATAATATGTGGGGAGCACTCTGTAATGTGTGAGGAAAACTCTCTATAATGTGTGAGGAACACTCTCTATAATGTGTGGGAAACAATCTCTATAATTTGTGAGGAACACTCTCTATCATGTTTGGGGAACACTCTCTATAATGTGTGGGAAACAATCTCTATAATGTGTGGGCAACACTCTATAATGTGTGGGAGACACTCTCTTTAATGTGTGGTAAACACTCTCTATAGAGTGTGGGAAACACTCTCTATAATGTGTGGGAAACATTCTCTATAGTGTGTGGAAACACTTTCTATATTGTGCGGGAAACACTCTCTATAATGTGTGGAAACACTCTCGATAATGTGTCGGGAACACTCTCTATAATGTGTAGGGAACACTCTCCATAATGTGTGGGAAAACTCTCTATAATGTCTGGGGAACATTCTGTATAATATGTGGGAAACACTCTCTATAATGTGTGGGAAACACTATAATGTGTGGGGAACACTCTCTATAATGTGTGGGGAACACTCTCTATAATGTGTGGGAAACACTCTCTACAATGTGTGGGGAACATTCTCTGTAATATGTGGGGAACACTCTCTATAATGTGAGGGAAACACTCTCTATAATGTGAGGGAAACACTCTCTATAATGTGTGGGGAACACTCTTTATAATGTGTGGGGAACACTCTCAATAATGTGTGAGGAATACTCTTTATAATGTGTGGGGAACACTCTGTAATGTGTGAGGAAAACTTTCTACACTGTGTGAGGAACACTCTCTATAATGTGTCGGAAACGCTCTATATAATGTGTGGGGAACACTCTCTATAATGTGTGGGGAACACTCTCTATAATGTGTGGGGAACATTCTCTATAATGTGTGGGAATCACTCTCTATAATGTGTGGGGAACACTCTCCATAATGTGTGGGAAACACTCTCTATAATGTGTGGGGAACACTCTCTATAATGCGTGAGGAAAACTCTCTATAATGTGTGTGAAACACTCTCTATAATGTGTGGGAAACACTCTCTGTAATGTGTTGGGAAACATTCCCTATATTGTGTGGGGAACACTCTCTGTAATGTTTGGGGAGCACTCTATAATACGTGGGGAACTTTCTCTATAATATGTGGGGAACACTCTCTGTAATATGTGGGAAACGCTCTCTATAATGTGTGAGGAACACTCCATATAATGTGTGGGGAACACTCTATAATGTGTGAGGAAAACTCTCTACAATGTGTGAGGAACACTCTCGATAATGTGTGGGAAACACTCTCTGTAATGTGTGTGGATATCTCTCTATAATGTGTGGGAAAAATTCTCTATAATTTGTGAGGAACAATCTCTATCATGTGTGGGGAACAAACTCTATAATGTGTGGGAAACACTCTCTATAGTGTGTGGGAAACACTTTCTATAATGGGTGGGGAACACTCTCTATAATGTGTGGAAACACTGTATAATGTGTGGGAAACATTCTCTATCATATGTGGGAAACACTTTCGATAATGTGTCGCAAATATTCTCTATAATGTGTGGGAAACACTCTCTGTAATGTGTGGGGAACACTCTCTATAATGTGTGGGGAACTGTCTCCATAATATGTGGGGAACACTCTCTGTAATGTGTGGGACACACTTTCTATAATGTGTGGGAAACACTTTCTATAATGTGTGGGGAACACTCTCTATAATGTGTGGGAAACAATCTCTATAATGTGTGTGCAACACTCTATAATGTGTGGAAGACACTCTCTTTAATGTGTGGTAAACACTCTCTATAGAGTGTGGGAAACACTCTCTATAATGTGTGGGAAACATTCTCTATAGTGTGTGGAAACACTTTCTATATTGTGCAGGAAACACTCTCTATAATGTGTGGAAACATTCTCGATAATGTGTCGGGAACACTCTCTATAATGTGTAGGGAACACTCTCCATAATGTGTGGGAAAACTCTCTATAATATCTGGGGAACATTCTGTATAATATGTGGGAAACACTCTCTATAATGTGTGGGGAACACTCTCTATAATGTGTGGGGAACACTCTCTATAATGTGTGGGAAACACTCTCTATAATGTGTGGGGAACACTCTCTGTAATGTGTGGGGAACACTCTATAATGTGTGGAAACAATGTATAATGTGTGGGAATCATTCTCTATAATATGTGGGAAACACTTTCTATAATGTGTCGGAAACGCTCTCTATAATGTGTGGGGAACACTCTCTATAATGTGTGGGGAACATTCTCTATAATGTGTGGGAATCACTCTCTATAATGTGTGGGGAACACTCTCTATAATGTGTGAGGAAAACTCTTTATAATGTGTTAGGAACACTCTCTATATTGTGTGGGGAACACTCTCTATAATGTGTGGGAAACACTCTCTATAATGCGTTGGGAAACTTTCCCTATATTGTGTGGGGAACACTCTCTATAATGTTTGGAGAGCACTCTCTATAATGTGTGGGGAACTGTCTCTATAATATGTGGGGAACACTCTTTATAATGTGTGGGGAACAAACTCGATAATGTGTTGGAAACACTCTCTATAATGTGTGAGGAACACTCTCTATAACGTGTGGGGAACACTCTCGATAATGTGTGAGGAAAACTCTCTATAATGTGTGAGGAACACTCTCGATAATGTGTGGGAAACACTCTCTATAATGTGTGGGAAACACTCTCTATAATGTGTGGGGAACACTCTCTATAATGTGTGGGGAACACTCTCTATAATGTGTGGGGAACACTCTCTATAATGTGTGGAAACACTGTATAATGTGTGGGAAACATTCTCTATCATATGTGGGAAACACTTTCGATAATGTGTCGCAAATATTCTCTATAATGTGTGGGGAACGCTCCCTATATTGTGTGGTGAACACTCTCTATACTGTGAGGGAAACACTCTCTATAATGTGTTTGAAACACTCTCTATAATGTGTGGGAAACACTCTCTATAATGTGTGGGGAACTCTCTCTATAATGTGTTGGGAACACTCTCTATAATGTGTGGGGAACATTCTCTATACTGTGTGGGAATCAATCTCAATAATGTTTGGTGAACATTCTCTATAATGTGTGCGAAACACTCTCTATAATGTGTGAGGAACACTGTCTATAATGTGTGGGGAACACTCTCAATAATGTGTGAGGAATACTCTTTATAATGTGTGGGGAACACTCTATAATGTGTGAGGAAAACTTTCTATAATGTGTGAGGAACACTCTCTGTAATGTATGGGGAACACTCTCTATAATGTGTGGGGAACACTCTCTATAATGTGTGGGGAACACTCTCTATAATGTGTGGAAACACTGTATAATGTGTGGGAAACATTCTCTATCATATGTGGGAAACACTTTCGATAATGTGTCGCAAATATTCTCTATAATGTGTGGGAAACACTCTCTGTAATGTGTGGGGAACACTCTCTATAATGTGTGGGGAACTGTCTCTATAATATGTGGGGAACACTCTATAATGTGTGGGAAACACTCTCTGTAATGTGTGGGGAACACTCTCGAGAATGTGTGGCAAACACTCTATAATGTGTGAGGAAAACTCTCTATAATGTGTGAGGAACACTCTCGATAATGTGTGGGGAGCACTCTCTATAATGTGTGGGAAAAACTCTCTGTAATGTGTGGGGAACACTCTCTATAATGTGTGGGAAACACTCTCTATAGTGTGTCGGAAACGCTCTCTATAATGTGTGGGAAACACTCTCTGTAATGTGTGGGGAACACTCTCTATAATGTGTGGGGAACTGTCTCTATAATATGTGGGGAACACTCTATAATGTGTGGGAAACACTCTCTGTAATGTGTGGGGAACACTCTCTATAATGTGTGGCAAACACTCTATAATGTGTGAGGAATACTCTTTATAATGTGTGGGGAACACTCTATAATGTGTGAGGAAAACTTTCTATAATGTGTGAGGAACACTCTCTGTAATGTGTGGGGAACACTCTATAATGTGTGGGGAACACTCTCTATAATGTGTGGGGAACACTCTCTATAATGTGTGGAAACACTGTATAATGTGTGGGAAACATTCTCTATCATATGTGGGAAACACTTTCGATAATGTGTCGCAAATATTCTCTATAATGTGTGGGGAACGCTCCCTATATTGTGTGGGGAACACTCTATAATGTGTGAGGAAAACTTTCTATAATGTGTGAGGAACACTCTCTGTAATGTGTGGGGAACACTCTCTATAATGTGTGGGGAACACTCTCTATAATGTGTGGGGAACACTCTCTATAATGTGTGGAAACACTGTATAATGTGTGGGAAACATTCTCTATCATATGTGGGAAACACTTTCGATAATGTGTCGCAAATATTCTCTATAATGTGTGGGAAACACTCTCTGTAATGTGTGGGGAACACTCTCTATAATGTGTGGGGAACTGTCTCTATAATATGTGGGGAACACTCTATAATGTGTGGGAAACACTCTCTGTAATGTGTGGGGAACACTCTCTATAATGTGTGGCAAACACTCTATAATGTGTGAGGAAAACTCTCTATAATGTGTGAGGAACACTCTCGATAATGTGTGGGGAGCACTCTCTATAATGTGTGGGAAAAACTCTCTGTAATGTGTGGGGAACACTCTCTATAATGTGTGGGAAACACTCTCTATAGTGTGTCGGAAACGCTCTCTATAATGTGTGGGGAACACTCTCTATAATGTGTGGGGAACACTCTCTATAATGTGTGGGGAACACTCTCTATAATGTGTGGAAACACTGTATAATGTGTGGGAAACATTCTCTATCATATGTGGGAAACACTTTCGATAATGTGTCGCAAATATTCTCTATTATGTGCGGGAAACACTCTCTGTAATGTATGGGGAACACTCTCTATCCTGTGTGGGGAACACTCTCTATAATGTGTGAGGAAAACTCTCTATAATGTGTGAGGAACACTCTCGATAATGTGTGGGGAACACTCTCTATAATGTGTGGGAAAAACTCTCTGTAATGTGTGGGGAACACTCTCTATAATGTGTGGGGAACACTCTCTATAATGTGTCGGAAACGCTCTCTATAATGTGTGGGGAACACTCTCTATAATGTTTGTGGAACACTCTCTATAATGTGTGGGAAACACTCTCTATAATGTGTTGGGAACACTCTCTATAATGTGTGGGGGACATTCTCTATACTGTGTGGGAATCAATCTCAATAATGTGTGGTGAACATTCTCTATAATGTGTGCGAAACACTCTCTATAATGTGTGGGAAACACTTTCAATAATGTGTTGGGAAACATTCCCTATATTGTGTGGGGAACACTCTCTATAATGTTTGGAGAGCACTCTCTATAAAGTGTGGGGAACTGTCTCTATAATATGTGGGGAGCACTCTGTAATGTGTGAGGAAAACTCTCTATAATGTGTGAGGAACACTCTCTATAATGTGTGGGAAACAATCTCTATAATTTGTGAGGAACACTCTCTATCATGTTTGGGGAACACTCTCTATAATGTGTGGGAAACAATCTCTATAATGTGTGGGCAACACTCTATAATGTGTGGGAGACACTCTCTTTAATGTGTGGTAAACACTCTCTATAGAGTGTGGGAAACACTCTCTATAATGTGTGGGAAACATTCTCTATAGTGTGTGGAAACACTTTCTATATTGTGCGGGAAACACTCTCTATAATGTGTGGAAACACTCTCGATAATGTGTCGGGAACACTCTCTATAATGTGTAGGGAACACTCTCCATAATGTGTGGGAAAACTCTCTATAATGTCTGGGGAACATTCTGTATAATATGTGGGAAACACTCTCTATAATGTGTGGGAAACACTATAATGTGTGGGGAACACTCTCTATAATGTGTGGGGAACACTCTCTATAATGTGTGGGAAACACTCTCTACAATGTGTGGGGAACATTCTCTGTAATATGTGGGGAACACTCTCTATAATGTGAGGGAAACACTCTCTATAATGTGAGGGAAACACTCTCTATAATGTGTGGGGAACACTCTTTATAATGTGTGGGGAACACTCTCAATAATGTGTGAGGAATACTCTTTATAATGTGTGGGGAACACTCTGTAATGTGTGAGGAAAACTTTCTACACTGTGTGAGGAACACTCTCTATAATGTGTCGGAAACGCTCTATATAATGTGTGGGGAACACTCTCTATAATGTGTGGGGAACACTCTCTATAATGTGTGGGGAACATTCTCTATAATGTGTGGGAATCACTCTCTATAATGTGTGGGGAACACTCTCCATAATGTGTGGGAAACACTCTCTATAATGTGTGGGGAACACTCTCTATAATGCGTGAGGAAAACTCTCTATAATGTGTGTGAAACACTCTCTATAATGTGTGGGAAACACTCTCTGTAATGTGTTGGGAAACATTCCCTATATTGTGTGGGGAACACTCTCTGTAATGTTTGGGGAGCACTCTATAATACGTGGGGAACTTTCTCTATAATATGTGGGGAACACTCTCTGTAATATGTGGGAAACGCTCTCTATAATGTGTGAGGAACACTCCATATAATGTGTGGGGAACACTCTATAATGTGTGAGGAAAACTCTCTACAATGTGTGAGGAACACTCTCGATAATGTGTGGGAAACACTCTCTGTAATGTGTGTGGATATCTCTCTATAATGTGTGGGAAAAATTCTCTATAATTTGTGAGGAACAATCTCTATCATGTGTGGGGAACAAACTCTATAATGTGTGGGAAACACTCTCTATAGTGTGTGGGAAACACTTTCTATAATGGGTGGGGAACACTCTCTATAATGTGTGGAAACACTGTATAATGTGTGGGAAACATTCTCTATCATATGTGGGAAACACTTTCGATAATGTGTCGCAAATATTCTCTATAATGTGTGGGAAACACTCTCTGTAATGTGTGGGGAACACTCTCTATAATGTGTGGGGAACTGTCTCCATAATATGTGGGGAACACTCTCTGTAATGTGTGGGACACACTTTCTATAATGTGTGGGAAACACTTTCTATAATGTGTGGGGAACACTCTCTATAATGTGTGGGAAACAATCTCTATAATGTGTGTGCAACACTCTATAATGTGTGGAAGACACTCTCTTTAATGTGTGGTAAACACTCTCTATAGAGTGTGGGAAACACTCTCTATAATGTGTGGGAAACATTCTCTATAGTGTGTGGAAACACTTTCTATATTGTGCAGGAAACACTCTCTATAATGTGTGGAAACATTCTCGATAATGTGTCGGGAACACTCTCTATAATGTGTAGGGAACACTCTCCATAATGTGTGGGAAAACTCTCTATAATATCTGGGGAACATTCTGTATAATATGTGGGAAACACTCTCTATAATGTGTGGGGAACACTCTCTATAATGTGTGGGGAACACTCTCTATAATGTGTGGGAAACACTCTCTATAATGTGTGGGGAACACTCTCTGTAATGTGTGGGGAACACTCTATAATGTGTGGAAACAATGTATAATGTGTGGGAATCATTCTCTATAATATGTGGGAAACACTTTCTATAATGTGTCGGAAACGCTCTCTATAATGTGTGGGGAACACTCTCTATAATGTGTGGGGAACATTCTCTATAATGTGTGGGAATCACTCTCTATAATGTGTGGGGAACACTCTCTATAATGTGTGAGGAAAACTCTTTATAATGTGTTAGGAACACTCTCTATATTGTGTGGGGAACACTCTCTATAATGTGTGGGAAACACTCTCTATAATGCGTTGGGAAACTTTCCCTATATTGTGTGGGGAACACTCTCTATAATGTTTGGAGAGCACTCTCTATAATGTGTGGGGAACTGTCTCTATAATATGTGGGGAACACTCTTTATAATGTGTGGGGAACAAACTCGATAATGTGTTGGAAACACTCTCTATAATGTGTGAGGAACACTCTCTATAACGTGTGGGGAACACTCTCGATAATGTGTGAGGAAAACTCTCTATAATGTGTGAGGAACACTCTCGATAATGTGTGGGAAACACTCTCTATAATGTGTGGGAAACACTCTCTATAATGTGTGGGGAACACTCTCTATAATGTGTGGGGAACACTCTCTATAATGTGTGGGGAACACTCTCTATAATGTGTGGAAACACTGTATAATGTGTGGGAAACATTCTCTATCATATGTGGGAAACACTTTCGATAATGTGTCGCAAATATTCTCTATAATGTGTGGGGAACGCTCCCTATATTGTGTGGTGAACACTCTCTATACTGTGAGGGAAACACTCTCTATAATGTGTTTGAAACACTCTCTATAATGTGTGGGAAACACTCTCTATAATGTGTGGGGAACTCTCTCTATAATGTGTTGGGAACACTCTCTATAATGTGTGGGGAACATTCTCTATACTGTGTGGGAATCAATCTCAATAATGTTTGGTGAACATTCTCTATAATGTGTGCGAAACACTCTCTATAATGTGTGAGGAACACTGTCTATAATGTGTGGGGAACACTCTCAATAATGTGTGAGGAATACTCTTTATAATGTGTGGGGAACACTCTATAATGTGTGAGGAAAACTTTCTATAATGTGTGAGGAACACTCTCTGTAATGTATGGGGAACACTCTCTATAATGTGTGGGGAACACTCTCTATAATGTGTGGGGAACACTCTCTATAATGTGTGGAAACACTGTATAATGTGTGGGAAACATTCTCTATCATATGTGGGAAACACTTTCGATAATGTGTCGCAAATATTCTCTATAATGTGTGGGAAACACTCTCTGTAATGTGTGGGGAACACTCTCTATAATGTGTGGGGAACTGTCTCTATAATATGTGGGGAACACTCTATAATGTGTGGGAAACACTCTCTGTAATGTGTGGGGAACACTCTCGAGAATGTGTGGCAAACACTCTATAATGTGTGAGGAAAACTCTCTATAATGTGTGAGGAACACTCTCGATAATGTGTGGGGAGCACTCTCTATAATGTGTGGGAAAAACTCTCTGTAATGTGTGGGGAACACTCTCTATAATGTGTGGGAAACACTCTCTATAGTGTGTCGGAAACGCTCTCTATAATGTGTGGGAAACACTCTCTGTAATGTGTGGGGAACACTCTCTATAATGTGTGGGGAACTGTCTCTATAATATGTGGGGAACACTCTATAATGTGTGGGAAACACTCTCTGTAATGTGTGGGGAACACTCTCTATAATGTGTGGCAAACACTCTATAATGTGTGAGGAATACTCTTTATAATGTGTGGGGAACACTCTATAATGTGTGAGGAAAACTTTCTATAATGTGTGAGGAACACTCTCTGTAATGTGTGGGGAACACTCTATAATGTGTGGGGAACACTCTCTATAATGTGTGGGGAACACTCTCTATAATGTGTGGAAACACTGTATAATGTGTGGGAAACATTCTCTATCATATGTGGGAAACACTTTCGATAATGTGTCGCAAATATTCTCTATAATGTGTGGGGAACGCTCCCTATATTGTGTGGGGAACACTCTATAATGTGTGAGGAAAACTTTCTATAATGTGTGAGGAACACTCTCTGTAATGTGTGGGGAACACTCTCTATAATGTGTGGGGAACACTCTCTATAATGTGTGGGGAACACTCTCTATAATGTGTGGAAACACTGTATAATGTGTGGGAAACATTCTCTATCATATGTGGGAAACACTTTCGATAATGTGTCGCAAATATTCTCTATAATGTGTGGGAAACACTCTCTGTAATGTGTGGGGAACACTCTCTATAATGTGTGGGGAACTGTCTCTATAATATGTGGGGAACACTCTATAATGTGTGGGAAACACTCTCTGTAATGTGTGGGGAACACTCTCTATAATGTGTGGCAAACACTCTATAATGTGTGAGGAAAACTCTCTATAATGTGTGAGGAACACTCTCGATAATGTGTGGGGAGCACTCTCTATAATGTGTGGGAAAAACTCTCTGTAATGTGTGGGGAACACTCTCTATAATGTGTGGGAAACACTCTCTATAGTGTGTCGGAAACGCTCTCTATAATGTGTGGGGAACACTCTCTATAATGTGTGGGGAACACTCTCTATAATGTGTGGGGAACACTCTCTATAATGTGTGGAAACACTGTATAATGTGTGGGAAACATTCTCTATCATATGTGGGAAACACTTTCGATAATGTGTCGCAAATATTCTCTATTATGTGCGGGAAACACTCTCTGTAATGTATGGGGAACACTCTCTATCCTGTGTGGGGAACACTCTCTATAATGTGTGAGGAAAACTCTCTATAATGTGTGAGGAACACTCTCGATAATGTGTGGGGAACACTCTCTATAATGTGTGGGAAAAACTCTCTGTAATGTGTGGGGAACACTCTCTATAATGTGTGGGGAACACTCTCTATAATGTGTCGGAAACGCTCTCTATAATGTGTGGGGAACACTCTCTATAATGTTTGTGGAACACTCTCTATAATGTGTGGGAAACACTCTCTATAATGTGTTGGGAACACTCTCTATAATGTGTGGGGGACATTCTCTATACTGTGTGGGAATCAATCTCAATAATGTGTGGTGAACATTCTCTATAATGTGTGCGAAACACTCTCTATAATGTGTGAGGAACACTGTCTATAATGTGTGGGAACACTCTCAATAATGTGTGAGGAATACTCTTTATAATGTGTGGGGAACACTCTATAATGTGTGAGGAAAACTTTCTATAATGTGTGAGGAACACTCTCTGTAATGTGTGGGGAAAACTCTCTATAATGTGTGGGGAACGCTCCCTATATTGTGTGGTGAACACTCTCTATAATGTGAGGGAAACACTCTCTATAATGTGTGGGGAACACTCTGGATAATGCGTGGGAAATATTCTCTGTAATGTGTGGGAAAAATCTTTCTATAATATGTGGAAACACTCTCTATAATGTGTGGGGAAGACTCGATATAATGTGTGGAAACACTTTTCTACAATGTGTGGAAACACTCTCTATAATGTGTTGGGAACACTCTCTATAATGTGCGGGGAACACTCGCTATAATGTGTGGGAAACACTCTCTATAATTTGTGGGGAAGACTCTCTAAATTCTGTGGGGAACACTCTCTATAATGTGTGGAAACACTCTCTATAATGTGTGGGGAACACTCTCTGTAATGTGTGGGAAACACTTTCTATAATGTGTGGGAAACACTTTCTATAATGTGTGGGGAACACTCTCTATAATGTGTGTGAAACACTCTCTATAATGTGTCAAAAGACTCTCTATTATGTGTGGGAAACACTCTCTAATGTGTGGGAAACACTTTCTATAATGTGTGGGGAACACTATCTATAATGTGTGGGGAACACTCTCTATAATGTGTGGGGAACACTGTCTATAATGTGTGGGAAATACCCTCTATAATGTGTGGGGAACACTCTCTATAATGTGTGTGAAACACTATCTATAATGTGTGGAAACACTCTCTATAATGTGTGGGAAACACTCTCTATAATGTGTGTGAAACACTCTCTATAATGTGTGGGGAACACTCTTTATAATGTGTGGGGAACACTCTCGATAATGTGTGGGGAACATCCTCTATAATATGTGGGGAATCGTCGCTAAAATGTGTGGGAAACACTTTCTCTGCAATGTGTGGGAAACACTTTCTATAATGTGTGGGAAATACTTTCTATAATGTGTGGGGAACACTCTCTGTGATGTGTGGGAAACACTTTCTCTAATGTGTGAGGAACACTCTCTATAATGTGTGGGGAACACTGTCTATAATGTGTGGTGAACATTCCCTATATTTTGTGGGGAACACTCCATAATGTGAGGGAAACACTCTCTATAATATGTGGGGAACACTCTCTGTAATGTGTGGGACACACTATCTATAATGTGTAGGGAACACTCTCTATAATGTGTGGGGAACACTGTCTATAATGTGTGGGAAACACTCTCTATAATGTGTGGGGAACACTCTCTATAATGTGTGGGGAACACTCTCTATAATGTGTGGGGAACACTCTCTATAATGTGTGGGGAACACTCTCTATAATGTGTGTGAAACACTATCTATAATGTGTGGAAACACTCTCTATAATGTGTGGGAAACACTCTCTGTAATGTGTGGGGAACACTCTCTATAATGTGTGGGGAACACTCTCTATAATGTGTGTGAAACACTATCTATAATGTGTGGAAACACTCTCTATAATGTGTGGGAAACACTCTCTATAATGTGTGGGAAACAGTTTCTAAAATTTAAGGTAACAGTTTCTATAATGTGTGGGGAACATACTCTATAATGTGTGGGGAACACTCTGTATAATGTGTGAGGAACACTCTGTATAATGTGTGAGGAACACTCTGTATAATGTGTGAGGAACATTCTCTATAATGTGTGGGGAAATCTCTCTCTAATGTGTGAGGAACATTCTCTGTAATATGTGGGGAACACTCTCTATAATGTGTGGGGAACACTGTCGATAATGTGTGGAAACAATCTCTATAATGTGTGGGGAACACTCTCTATAATGTGTGGGAAACACTCTCTATAATGTGTGTGAAACACTCTCTATAATGTGTGGAAAGACTCTCTATAATGTGTGGAAACACTCTCTATAATCTGTGGAGAACACTCTCTATAATGTGTGGGAAATACTCTCTATAATGTGTGGGAAACACTTTCTATAATATGTGGGAAACACTCTCTGTAATGTGTGGGAAACACTCTCTATAATGTGTGTGAAACACTCTCTATAATGTGTCGAAAGACTCTCTATAATGTGTGGGGAACACTCTCTGTAATGTGTCGAAAGACTCTCTATAATGTGTGGGAAACACTCTCTATAATGTGTCGAAAGACTCTCTATAATGTGTGGGGAACACTCTCTATAATGTGTCGAAAGACTCTCTATAATGTGTGGGAAACACTTTCTATAATGTGTCGAAAGACTCTCTATAATGTGTGGGAAACACTCTCTGTAATGTGTGGGGAACACTTTCTATAATGTGTGGCAAACACTCTCTATAATGTGTTGGAAACGCTTTCTATAATTTGTGGGAAACACTCTCTATAATGTGTGTGAAACACTCTCTATAATGTGTGTGAAACACTCTCTATAATGTGTGGGATACACTCTCTATAATGTGTGTGAAACACTCTCTATAATGTGTGGGGAACACTCTCTATAATGTGTGTGAAACACTCTCTATAATGTGTTGGAAACACTCTCTATAATGTGTGGGAAACACTCTCTGTAATGTGTGGGGAACACTCTCTATAATGTGTGTGAAACACTCTCTATAATGTGTGGGGAACACTCTCTATAATGTGTGTGAAACACTCTCTATAATGTGTTGGAAACACTCTCTCTCATGTGTGGGAAACACTCTCTATAATGTGTGGCAAACACTCTCTATAATGTGTGGCAAACACTCTCTATAATGTGTTGGAAACATTCTCTATAATGTGTGTGGAACACTCTCTATAATGTGTGGGAAACACTCTCTATAATGTGTGTGAAACACTCTCTATAATGTGTTGGAAACACTCTCTCTCGTGTGGGAAACACTCTCTATAATGTGTGGCAAACACTCTCTATAATGTGTTGGAAACATTCTCTATAATGTGTGTGGAACACTTTCTATAATGTGTGAGGAAAGCTCTCTATAATGTGTGGGAAACACTCTCTATAATGTGTGGGGAACACTCTCTATAATGTGTTGGGAAGACTCTCTATAATGTGTGGGGAACACTCTCTATAATGTGTGGGAAACACTCTCTATAATGTGTGGGAAACACTCTTGGAAATGTTTGGGATACACTCTCGGAAATGTGTGGGAAAAACTCTCTATAATGTGTGAGGAACAGCCTCTGTAATGTGTGTGAAATACTCTCTATACTGTGTGGGAAACACTCTCTATAATTTGTGGGGAACACTCTCTATAATGTGTGGGGAACACTCTCTATAATGTGTGGGAAACACTCTCTATAATGTGTGTGAAACACTCTCTATAATGTGTGGAAAGACTCTCTATAATGTGTGGAAACACTCTCTATAATCTGTGGAGAACACTCTCTATAATGTGTGGGAAATACTCTCTATAATGTGTGGGAAACACTTTCTATAATATGTGGGAAACACTTTCTGTAATGTGTGGGAAACACTCTCTATAATGTGTGTGAAACACTCTCTATAATGTGTCGAAAGACTCTCTATAATGTGTGGGGAACACTCTCTGTAATGTGTCGAAAGACTCTCTATAATGTGTGGGAAACACTCTCTATAATGTGTCGAAAGACTCTCTATAATGTGTGGGGAACACTCTCTATAATGTGTCGAAAGACTCTCTATAATGTGTGGGAAACACTTTCTATAATGTGTCGAAAGACTCTCTATAATGTGTGGGAAACACTCTCTGTAATGTGTGGGGAACACTCTCTATAATGTGTGGCAAACACTCTCTATAATGTGTTGGAAACGCTTTCTATAATGTGTGGGAAACACTCTCTATAATTTGTGTGAAACACTCTCTATAATGTGTGTGAAACACTCTCTATAATGTGTGGGAAACACTCTCTGTAATGTGTGGGGAACACTCTCTATAATGTGTGTGAAACACTCTCTATAATGTGTGGGTAACACTCTCTATAATGTGTGTGAAACACTCTCTATAATGTGTTGGAAACACTCTCTCTCGTGTGGGAAACACTCTCTATAATGTGTGTGAAACACTCTCTATAATGTGTTGGAAACACTCTCTCTCATGTGTGGGAAACACTCTCTATAATGTGTGTGAAACACTCTCTATAATGTGTTGGAAACACTCTCTCTCATGTGTGGGAAACACTCTCTATAATGTGTGGCAAACACTCTCTATAATGTGTTGGAAACATTCTCTATAATGTGTGTGGAACACTTTCTATAATGTGTGAGGAAAGCTCTCTATAATGTGTGGGAAACACTCTCTATAATGTGTGGGGAACACTCTCTATAATGTGTTGGGAAGACTCTCTATAATGCGTGGGGAACACTCTCTATAATGTGTGGGAAACACTCTCTATAATGTGTGGGAAACACTCTTGGAAATGTTTGGGATACACTCTCGGAAATGAGTGGGAAAAACTCTCTATAATGTGTGAGGAACAGCCTCTGTAATGTGTGTGAAATACTCTCTATACTGTGTGGGAAACACTCTCTATAATTTGTGGGGAACACTCTCTATAATGTGTTGGAAACGCTCTATATAATGTGTGGGGAACACTCTCTATAATGTGTGGGGAACATTCTCTATAATGTGTGGGAATCACTCTCTATAATGTGTGGGGAACACTCTCCATAATGTGTGGGAAACACTCTCTATAATGTGTGGGGAACACTCCCTATCATGCGTGAGGAAAACTCTCTATAATGTGTGGGGAACATTCTCTATAATGTGTGGGAATCACTCTGTATAATGTGTGGGGAACACTCTCTATAATGTGTGGGGAACACTCTCTATCATGCGTGAGGAAAACTCTCTATAATGTGTGTGAAACACTCTCTATAATGTGTGGGAAACACTCTCTATAATGTGTGGGAAACACTTTATAATGTGTTGGGAAACATTCCCTATAATGTGTGGGAAACACTCTCTATAATGTGTTGGGAAACATTCCCTATATTGTGTGGGGAACACTCTCTGTAATGTTTGGGGAGCACTCTATAATACGTGGGGAACACTCTCTGTAATATGTGGGAAACACTCTCTATCATGTGTGGGGAACAAACTCTATAATGTGTGAGGAACACTCTATAAGGTGTGAGGAAAACTCTCTATAATGTGTGGGGAACACTCTGTAATGTGTGGGAAACACTTTCTATAATGTGTGGGAAACACTTTCTATAATGTGTGGGGAACACTATCTATAATGTGTGGGGAACACTCTCTATAATGTGTCGGGAACACTCTCTATAATGTGTGGGAAACGCTCTCTATAATGTGTGGGGAACACTCTCTGTAATGTGTGGGAAACACTCTCTATAATGTGTGGGAAACACTCTCTATAATGTGTGGGGAACACTCACTATAATGTGTGTGAAACACTCTCTATAATGTGTGGAAAGACTCTCTATAATGTGTGGAAACACTCTCTATAATCTGTGGAGAACACTCTCTATAATGTGTGGGAAATACTCTCTATAATGTGTGGGAAACACTTTCTATAATATGTGGGAAACACTCTCTATAATTTGTGGGGAACACTCTCTATAATGTGTGGAAACACTCTGGATAATGCGTGGGAAATATTCTCTGTAATGCGTGGGAAAAATCTTTCTATAATGTGTGGAAACACTCTCTATAATGTGTGGGGAACACTCGATATAATGTGTGGAAACACTTTTCTATAATGTGTGGAAACGCTCTCTATAATGTGTTGGGAACACTCTCTATAATGTGCTGGGAACACTCGCTATAATGTGTGGGAAACACTCTCTATAATTTGTGGGGAAGACTCTCTAAAATCTGTGGGGAACACTCTCTATAATGTGTGGAAACACTCTCTATAATGTGTGGGGAACACTCTCTGTAATGTGTGGGAAACACTTTCTATAATGTGTGGGGAACACTCTCTATAATGTGTGGGGAACACTCTCTATAATGTGTGGGAAACACTTTCTATAATGTGTGGGGAACACTCTCTATAATGTGTGGGGAACACTCTCTATAATGTGTGGGGAACACTCTCTATAATGTGTGGGAAACACTCTCTATAATGTGTGGGGAACACTCTGTAATGTGTGGGAAACACTCTCTATAATGTGTGGGAAACACTTTCTATAATGTGTCGAAAGACTCTCTATAATGTGTGGGGAACACTCTCTGTAATGTGTGGGAAACACTCTCTCTAATGTGTGGGGAACACTCTCTATAATGTGTTGGAAACACTCTCTGTAATGTGTGGGGAACACTCTCTATAATGTGTGGCAAACACTCTCTATAATGTGTGAGGAACACTCTCTATAATGTGTTGGAAACACTCTCTATAATGTGTGGGAAACACTCTCTGTAATGTGTGGGGAACACTTTCTATAATGTGTGGGAAATACTTTTTATAATGTGTGGGGAACACTCTCTGTGATGTGTGGGAAACACTTTCTCTAATGTGTGAGGAACACTCTCTATAATGTGTGGTGAACATTCCCTATATTTTGTGGGGAACACTCCATAATGTGAGGGAAACACTCTCTATAATGTGTGGGGAACACTCTCTGTAATGTGTGGGACACACTATCTATAATGTGTGGGGAACACTCTCTATAATGTGTGGGGAACACTGTCTATAATGTGTGGGAAACACTCTCTATAATGTGTGGGGAACACTCTCTATAATGTGTGTGAAACACTCTCTATAATGTGTGGAAACACTCTCTATAATGTGTGGGAAACAGTTTCTAAAATTTAAGGTAACAGTTTCTATAATGTGTGGGGAACATACTCTATAATGTGTGGGGAACACTCTGTATAATGTGTGAGGAACACTCTGTATAATGTGTGAGGAACATTCTCTATAATGTGTGGGGAAATCTCTCTCTAATGTGTGAGGAACATTCACTGTAATATGTGGGGAACACTCTCTATAATGTGTGGGGAACACTCTCTGTAATGTGTGGGAAACACTCTCTATAATGTGTGGAAAGACTCTCTATAATGTGTGGAAACACTCTCTATAATCTGTGGAGAACACTCTCTATAATGTGTGGGAAATACTCTCTATAATGTGTGGGAAACACTTTCTATAATATGTGGGAAACACTCTCTATAATTTGTGGGGAACACTCTCTATAATATGTGGAAACACTCTGGATAATGCGTGGGAAATATTCTCTGTAATGCGTGGGAAAAATCTTTCTATAATGTGTGGAAACACTCTCTATAATGTGTGGGGAACACTCGATATAATGTGTGGAAACACTTTTCTATAATGTGTGGAAACGCTCTCTATAATGTGTTGGGAACACTCTCTATAATGTGCTGGGAACACTCGCTATAATGTGTGGGAAACACTCTCTATAATTTGTGGGGAAGACTCTCTAAAATCTGTGGGGAACACTCTCTATAATGTGTGGAAACACTCTCTATAATGTGTGGGGAACACTCTCTGTAATGTGTGGGAAACACTTTCTATAATGTGTGGGGAACACTCTCTATAATGTGTGGGGAACACTCTCTATAATGTGTGGGAAACACTTTCTATAATGTGTGGGGAACACTCTCTATAATGTGTGGGGAACACTCTCTATAATGTGTGGGGAACACTCTCTATAATGTGTGGGGAACACTCTGTAATGTGTGGGAAACACTCTCTATAATGTGTGGGAAACACTTTCTATAATGTGTCGAAAGACTCTCTATAATGTGTGGGGAACACTCTCTGTAATGTGTGGGAAACACTCTCTCTAATGTGTGGGGAACACTCTCTATAATGTGTTGGAAACACTCTCTGTAATGTGTGGGGAACACTCTCTATAATGTGTGGCAAACACTCTCTATAATGTGTGAGGAACACTCTCTATAATGTGTTGGAAACACTCTCTATAATGTGTGGGAAACACTCTCTGTAATGTGTGGGGAACACTTTCTATAATGTGTGGGAAATACTTTTTATAATGTGTGGGGAACACTCTCTGTGATGTGTGGGAAACACTTTCTCTAATGTGTGAGGAACACTCTCTATAATGTGTGGTGAACATTCCCTATATTTTGTGGGGAACACTCCATAATGTGAGGGAAACACTCTCTATAATGTGTGGGGAACACTCTCTGTAATGTGTGGGACACACTATCTATAATGTGTGGGGAACACTCTCTATAATGTGTGGGGAACACTGTCTATAATGTGTGGGAAACACTCTCTATAATGTGTGGGGAACACTCTCTATAATGTGTGTGAAACACTCTCTATAATGTGTGGAAACACTCTCTATAATGTGTGGGAAACAGTTTCTAAAATTTAAGGTAACAGTTTCTATAATGTGTGGGGAACATACTCTATAATGTGTGGGGAACACTCTGTCTAATGTGTGAGGAACACTCTGTATAATGTGTGAGGAACATTCTCTATAATGTGTGGGGAAATCTCTCTCTAATGTGTGAGGAACATTCACTGTAATATGTGGGGAACACTCTCTATAATGTGTGGGGAACACTGTCTATAATGGGTGGGAAATATTCCCTATATTGTGTGGGGAACACTCTCTATAATGTGTGGAAACAATCTCTATAATGTGTGGGGAACACTCTCTATAATGTGTGGGAAACACTCTCTATAATGTGTGTAAAACACTCTCTATAATGTGTGGAAAGACTCTCTATAATGTGTGGAAACACTCTCTATAATCTGTGGAGAACACTCTCTATAATGTGTGGGGAACACTCTCTATAATGTGTGGGAAACACTTTCTATAATATGTGGGAAACACTCTCTATAATTTGTGGGGAACACTCTGGATAATGCGTGGGAAATATTCTCTGTAATGCGTGGGAAAAATCTTTCCATAATGTGTGGAAACACTCTCTATAATGTGTAGGGAACACTCGATATAATGTGTGGAAACACTATTCTATAATGTGTGGAAACGCTCTCTATAATGTGTTGGGAACACTCTCTATAATGTACGGGGAACACTCGCTCTAATTTGTGGGGAAGACTCTCTAAAATCTGTGGGGAACACTCTCTATAATGTGTGGAAACACTCTCTATAATGTGTGGGAAACACTTTCTATAATGTGTGGGGAACACTCTCTATAATGTGTGTGAAACACTCTCTATAATGTGTCGAAAGACTCTCTATAATGTGTGGGGAACACTCTCTGTAATGTGTGGGAAACACTCTCTATAATGTGTGGGAAACACTTTCTATAATGTGTCGAAAGACTCTCTATAATGTGTGGGGAACACTCTCTGCAATGTGTGGGGAACACTCTCTGTAATGTGTGGGAAACATTCTCTATAATGTGTGGGAAACACTCTCTGTAATGTGTGGGGAACACTCTCTATAATGTGTGGCAAACACTCTCTATAATGTGTTGGAAACGCTTTCTATAATGTGTGGGGAACACTCTCAATAAAGTGTTGGAAACATTCTCTATAATGTGTGGGAAACACTCTCTGTAATGTGTGTGGAACACTCTCTATAATGTGTGAGGAAAGCTCTCTATAATGTGTGGGAAACACTCTCTATAATATGTGGGAAACACTCTCTATAATGTGTTGGGAAGACTCTCTATAATGTGTGGGAAACACTCTTGGAAATGTTTGGGATACACTCTTGGAAATGTGTGGGAAAAACTCTCTATAATGTGTGAGGAACACTCTCTGTAATGTGTGTGAAATACTCTCTATACTGTGTGGGAAACACTCTCTATAATGTGTGGGAAAAACTCTCTATAATGTGTGAGGAACACCCTCTGTAATGTGTGTGAAATACTCTCTATACTGTGTGGGAAACACTCTCTATAATGTGTGGGAAACACTCTCTATAATTTGTGGGGAACACTCTCTATAATGTGTCGGAAACGCTCTATATAATGTGTGGGGAACACTCTCTATAATGTGTGGGGAACATTCTCTATAATGTGTGGGAATCACTCTCTATAATGTGTGGGGAACACTCTCCATAATGTGTGGGGAACACTCTCTATAATGTGTGGGGAACACTCTCTATCATGCGTGAGGAAAACTCTCTATAATGTGTGTGAAACACTCTCTATAATGTGTGGGAAACACTCTCTATAATGTGTTGGGAAACATTCCCTATATTGTGTGGGGAACACTCTCTGTAATGTTTGGCGAGCACTCTATAATACGTGGGGAACTTTCTCTATAATATGTGGGGAACACTCTCTATAATGTGTGGGGAACACTCTCTATAATGTGTGGGGAACACTCTCTATAATGTGTGGGGAACACTCTCTATAATATGTAGGGAACACTCTCTATAATGTGTGAGGAACACTCTCTATAATGTGTGGAAACACTCTCTATAATTTGTGGGAAACACTCTCTATACTGTGTGGGGAGCACGCTCTATAATGTGTGGGAAACATTCCCTATATTGTGTGGGGAACACTCTATAATGTGTGGGGAACATTCTCTGTAATATGTGGGAAACACTTTCTATAATGTGTGGGAAACACTTTCTATAATATGTGGGAAACACTCTCTATAATTTGTGGGGAACACTCTCTATAATGTGTGGAAACACTCTGGATAATGCGTGGGAAATATTCTCTGTAATGCGTGGGAAAAATCTTTCTATAATGTGTGGAAACACTCTCTATAATGTGTGGGGAACACTCGATATAATGTGTGGAAACACTTTTCTGTAATGTGTGGAAACACTCTCTATAATCTGTGGGGAACACTCTCTATAATGTGTGAGGAACACTCTCTATAATGTGTGGGGAACACTCTGTATAATGTGTGAGGAACACTGTATAATGTGTGAGGAACAGTCTCTATAATGTGTGGGGAACACTCTCTCTAATGTGTGAGGAACACTCTCTGTATTGTGTGGGAAACACTTTCGATAATGTGCGGGAAACATTCCCAATATTGTGTGGGGAACACTCTCTATAATGTGTGGGGAGCACTCTCTATAATGTGTGGGGAACACTCTCTGTAATGTGTGGGAAATACTTTCTATAATGTGTGGGGAACACTCTCTGTGATGTGTGGGAAACACTTTCTATAATGTGTGGGGAACACTGTCTATAATGTGTGAGGAACACTCTCGATAATGTGTGGGGAACATTCCCTATATTTTGTGGGGAACACTATAAAGTGAGGGAAACACTCTCCACAAGGTGTGGAGAACACGCTCTATAATGTGTGAGGAACACTCTCTGTAATGTGTGGGACACACTTTCTATAATCTGTGGGAAATACTCTCTATAATGTGTGGGACACACTTTCTATAATGTGTGGGAAACACTTTCTATAATGTGTGGGGAACACTTTCTATCATATGTGGGAAACACTCTCTGTAATGTGTGGGGAGCACTCTCTGTAATGTGTGGGAAACACTCTCTATCATGTGTGGGAAACAGTTTCTCAAATTTAAGGGAACAGTTTCTATAATGTGTGGGGAACATACTCTTATAATGTGTGGGGAACACTCTGTATAATGTGTGAGGAACACTCTGTATAATGTGTGAGGAACATTCTCTGTAATATGTGGGGAACACACTCTATAATATGTGGGGAACACTCTCTATAATGTGTGGGGAACACTCTCTATAATATGTGGGGAACACTGTCTATAATGGGTGGGAAATATTCCCTATATTTTGTGGGGAACACTCTATAATGTGTGGAAACACTCTCTATAATGTGTGGGGTACACTCTCTATAATGTGTGGGAAACATTCTCTATAATATGTGGGAAACACTCTCTATAATGTGTGGGGAACACTCTCTATAATGTGTGGGGAACACTCTCTATAATGTGTGGGAAACACTTTCTAAAATTAAAGGTAACAGTTTCTATAATGTGTGGGAAACACTCTCTATAATGTGTGGGGAACACTCTGTATAATGTGTGAGGAACACTCTCTATAATGTGTGGGGAACACTCTCTCTAATGTGGAAGGAACACTCTCTGTATTGTGTGTGAAACACTCTCGATAATGTGTGGGAAACATTCCCAATATTGTGTGGGGAACACTCTCTATAATGTGTGGGGAGCACTCTCTATAATGTGTGGGGAACATTCTCTATAATGTGTGGGGAACAATCTATAATGTGTGGGGAATACTCTCTATAATGTGTGGGGAACACTCTCTGTAATGTGTGGGAAACACTCTCTATAATGTGAGGGAAACACTCTCTATAATGTGAGGGAAACACTCTCTATAATGTGTGGGGAACACTCTTTATAATGTGTGGGGAACATTCTCGATAATATGTGGGGAACATTCTCGATAATATGTGGGGAATCGTCGCTAAAATGTGTGGGAAACACTCTCTATAATGTGAGGGAAACACTCTCTGTAATGTGTGGGAAACACTTTCTCTAATGTGTGGGGAACACTCTCTATAATGTGTGGGGAACATTCCCCATATTCTATGGGGAACACTCTATAATGTGTGGGCAACACTCTCGATATTGTGTGAGGAACACTCTCTATAATGTGTGGGACACACTTTCTATAATGTGTGGGAAACACTTTCTATAATGTGTGGGGAACACTTTCTATCATGTGTGGGAAACAGTCTCTGTAATGTGTGGGGAGCACTCTCTGTAATGTGTCGGAAACACTCTATAATGTGTGGGAAACAGTTTCTAAAATTTAAGGTAACAGTTTCTATAATGTGTGCGGAACATACTCTATAATGTGTGGGGAACACTCTGTATAATGTGTGAGGAACACTCTAGATAATGTGTGGGGAAGACGCTCTCTAATGTGTGAGGAACATTCTCTGTAATATGTGGGGAACACTCTCTATAATGTGTGGGGAACACTCTCTATAATGTGTGGGGAACACTGTCTATAATGTGTGGGAAACATTCCCTATATTGTGTGGGGAACAGTCTCTATAATGTGTGGAAACACTCTCTATCATGTCTGGGGAACACTCTCTATACTGTGTGGGAAACATTCTCTATAATATGTGGGAAACACTCTCTATAATGTGTGGGGAACACTCTCTATAATGTGTGGGGAACACTCTCTATAATATGTAGGGAACACTCTCTATAATGTGTGAGGAACACTCTCTATAATGTGTGGAAACACTCTCTATAATTTGTGGGAAACACTCTCTATAATGTGTGGGGAACACTCTCTATAATGTGTGGGGAACACTCTCTATAATGTGTGGGGAACACTCTCTATAATGTGTGGGGAACACTCTCTATAATATGTAGGGAACACTCTCTATAATGTGTGAGGAACACTCTCTATAATGTGTGGAAACACTCTCTATAATTTGTGGGAAACACTCTCTATACTGTGTGGGGAGCACGCTCTATAATGTGTGGGAAACATTCCCTATATTGTGTGGGGAACACTCTATAATGTGTGGGGAACATTCTCTGTAATATGTGGGAAACACTTTCTATAATGTGTGGGAAACACTTTCTATAATATGTGGGAAACACTCTCTATAATTTGTGGGGAACACTCTCTATAATGTGTGGAAACACTCTGGATAATGCGTGGGAAATATTCTCTGTAATGTGTGGGAAAAATCTTTCTAGAATGTGTTGGAAACACTCTCTATAATGTGTGGGGAACACTCGATATAATGTGTGGAAACACTTTTCTATAATGTGTGGAAACACTCTCTATAATGTGTGGGGAACACTCGATATAATGTGTGGAAACACTTTTCTATAATGTGTGGAAACACTCTCTATAATGTGCGGGGAACACTCGCTATAATGTGTGGGAAACACTCTCTATAATTTGTGGGGAAGACTCTCTAAAATCTGTGGGGAACACTCTCTATAATGTGTGTGAAACACTCTCTATAATGTGTGGGGAACACTCTCTATAATGTGTGTGAAACACTCTCTATAATGTGTGGAAACACTCTCTATAATGTGTGGGGAACACTCTCTGTAATGTGTGGGAAACACTTTCTATGATGTGTGGGAAACACTTTCTATAATGTGTGGGGAACACTCTCTATAATGTGTGTGAAACACTCTCTATAATGTGTGGGGAACACTCTCTGTAATGTGTGGGAAACACTCTCTAATGTGTGGGAAACACTTTCTATAATGTGTGGGGAACACTATCTATAATGTGTGGGGAACACTCTCTATAATATGTGGGGAACACTGTCTATAATGTGTGGGAAACACTCTCTATAATGTGTGGGGAACACTCTCTATAATGTGTGTGAAACACTATCTATAATGTGTGGAACCACTTTCTATAATGTGTGGGAAACACTCTCTATAATTTGTGTGGGAAACACTTTCTAAAATTTAAGGTAACAGTTTCTATAATGTGTTGGAAACACTCTCTATAATGTGTGGGGAACACTCTCTATAATGTGTGTGAAACACTCTCTATAATGTGTGGGGAACACTCTCTATAATGTGTGGGGAACTCTCTTTATAATGTGTGGGGAACACTCTCGATAATGTGTGGGGAACATCCTCTATAATATGTGGGGAATCGTCGCTAAAATGTGTGGGAAACACTCTCTCTGTAATGTGTGGGAAACACTTTCTATAATGTGTGGGAAATACTTTCTATAATGTGTGGGGAACACTCTCTATAATGTGTGGGAAACACTCTGTATAATGTGTGAGGAACATTCTCTATAATGTGTGGGGAAATCTCTCTCTAATGTGTGAGGAACATTCTCTGTAATATGTGGGGAACACTCTCTATAATGTGTGGGGAACACTCTCTATAATGTGTGGGGAACACTGTCTATAATGGGTGGGAAATGTTCCCTATATTGTGTGGGGAACACTCTCTATAATGTGTGGAAACAATCTCTATAATGTGTGGGGAACACTCTCTATAATGTGTGGGAAACACTCTCTATAATGTGTGTGAAACACTCTCTATAATGTGTGGGGAACACTCTCTATAATGTGCGGGGAACACTCTCTATAATCTGTGGAGAACACTCTCTATAATGTGTGGGAAATACTCTCTATAATGTGTGGGAAACACTTTCTATAATATGTGGGAAACACTCTCTATAATTTGTGGGGAACACTCTCGATAATGTGTGGAAACACTCTGGATAATGCGTGGGAAATATTCTCTGTAATGCGTGGGAAAAATCTTTCTATAATGTGTGGAAACACTCTCTATAATGTGTGGGAAATACTCTCTATAATGTGTGTGGAACACTCTGTATAATGTGTGTGGAACACTCTGTATAATGTGTGCGGAACACTCTGTATAATGTGTGTGAAACACTCTCTATAATGTGTGGAAAGACTCTCTATAATCTGTGGAGAACACTCTCTATAATGTGTGGAAACACTCTCTATAATGTGTGGGGAACACTCTCTATAATGTGTGGGGAACACTCTCTATAATGTGTGGGGAACACTCTCTATAATGTGTGGGGAACACTCTCTATAATATGTAGGGAACACTCTCTATAATGTGTGAGGAACACTCTCTATAATGTGTGGAAACACTCTCTATAATTTGTGGGAAACACTCTCTATACTGTGTGGGGAGCACGCTCTATAATGTGTGGGAAACATTCCCTATATTGTGTGGGGAACACTCTATAATGTGTGGGGAACATTCTCTGTAATATGTGGGAAACACTTTCTATAATGTGTGGGAAACACTTTCTATAATATGTGGGAAACACTCTCTATAATTTGTGGGGAACACTCTCTATAATGTGTGGAAACACTCTGGATAATGCGTGGGAAATATTCTCTGTAAAGTGTTTGAAAAATCTTTCTATAATGTGTTGGAAACACTCTCTATAATGTGTGGGGAACACTCGATATAATGTGTGGAAACACTTTTCTATAATGTGTGGAAACACTCTCTATAATGTGTGGGGAACACTCGATATAATGTGTGGAAACACTTTTCTATAATGTGTGGAAACACTCTCTATAATGTGCGGGAAACACTCGCTATAATGTGTGGGAAACACTCTCTATAATTTGTGGGGAAGACTCTCTAAAATCTGTGGGGAACACTCTCTATAATGTGTGTGAAACACTCTCTATAATGTGTGGGGAACACTCTCTATAATGTGTGTGAAACACTCTCTATAATGTGTGGAAACACTCTCTATAATGTGTGGGGAACACTCTCTGTAATGTGTGGGAAACACTTTCTATGATGTGTGGGAAACACTTTCTATAATGTGTGGGGAACACTCTCTATAATGTGTGTGAAACACTCTCTATAATGTGTGGGGAACACTCTCTGTAATGTGTGGGAAACACTCTCTAATGTGTGGGAAACACTTTCTATAATGTGTGGGGAACACTATCTATAATGTGTGGGGAACACTCTCTATAATATGTGGGGAACACTGTCTATAATGTGTGGGAAACACTCTCTATAATGTGTGGGGAACACTCTCTATAATGTGTGTGAAACACTATCTATAATGTGTGGAAACACTTTCTATAATGTGTGGGAAACACTCTCTATAATTTGTGTGGGAAACACTTTCTAAAATTTAAGGTAACAGTTTCTATAATGTGTTGGAAACACTCTCTATAATGTGTGGGGAACACTCTCTATAATGTGTGTGAAACACTCTCTATAATGTGTGGGGAACACTCTCTATAATGTGTGGGGAACTCTCTTTATAATGTGTGGGGAACACTCTCGATAATGTGTGGGGAACATCCTCTATAATATGTGGGGAATCGTCGCTAAAATGTGTGGGAAACACTCTCTCTGTAATGTGTGGGAAACACTTTCTATAATGTGTGGGAAATACTTTCTATAATGTGTGGGGAACACTCTCTATAATGTGTGGGGAACATACTCTATAATGTGTGGGGAACACTCTGTATAATGTGTGAGGAACACTCTGTATAATGTGTGAGGAACATTCTCTATAATGTGTGGGGAAATCTCTCTCTAATGTGTGAGGAACATTCTCTGTAATATGTGGGGAACACTCTCTATAATGTGTGGGGAACACTCTCTATAATGTGTGGGGAACACTGTCTATAATGGGTGGGAAATATTCCCTATATTGTGTGGGGAACACTCTCTATAATGTGTGGAAACAATCTCTATAATGTGTGGGGAACACTCTCTATAATGTGTGGGAAACACTCTCTATAATGTGTGTGAAACACTCTCTATAATGTGTGGGGAACACTCTCTATAATGTGCGGGGAACACTCTCTATAATCTGTGGAGAACACTCTCTATAATGTGTGGGAAACACTTTCTATAATATGTGGGAAACACTCTCTATAATTTGTGGGGAACACTCTCTATAATGTGTGGGGAACACTCTCTATAATGTGTGGGGAACACTCTCTATAATGTGTGGGGAACACTCTCTATAATATGTAGGGAACACTCTCTATAATGTGTGAGGAACACTCTCTATAATGTGTGGAAACACTCTCTATAATTTGTGGGAAACACTCTCTATACTGTGTGGGGAGCACGCTCTATAATGTGTGGGAAACATTCCCTATATTGTGTGGGGAACACTCTATAATGTGTTGGGAACATTCTCTGTAATATGTGGGAAACACTTTCTATAATGTGTGGGAAACACTTTCTATAATATGTGGGAAACACTCTCTATAATTTGTGGGGAACACTCTCTATAATGTGTGGAAACACTCTGGATAATGCGTGGGAAATATTCTCTGTAAAGTGTTTGAAAAATCTTTCTATAATGTGTTGGAAACACTCTCTATAATGTGTGGGGAACACTCGATATAATGTGTGGAAACACTTTTCTATAATGTGTGGAAACACTCTCTATAATGTGTGGGGAACACTCGATATAATGTGTGGAAACACTTTTCTATAATGTGTGGAAACACTCTCTATAATGTGCGGGAAACACTCGCTATAATGTGTGGGAAACACTCTCTATAATTTGTGGGGAAGACTCTCTAAAATCTGTGGGGAACACTCTCTATAATGTGTGTGAAACACTCTCTATAATGTGTGGGGAACACTCTCTATAATGTGTGTGAAACACTCTCTATAATGTGTGGAAACACTCTCTATAATGTGTGGGGAACACTCTCTGTAATGTGTGGGAAACACTTTCTATGATGTGTGGGAAACACTTTCTATAATGTGTGGGGAACACTCTCTATAATGTGTGTGAAACACTCTCTATAATGTGTGGGGAACACTCTCTGTAATGTGTGGGAAACACTCTCTAATGTGTGGGAAACACTTTCTATAATGTGTGGGGAACACTATCTATAATGTGTGGGGAACACTCTCTATAATATGTGGGGAACACTGTCTATAATGTGTGGGAAACACTCTCTATAATGTGTGGGGAACACTCTCTATAATGTGTGTGAAACACTATCTATAATGTGTGGAAACACTTTCTATAATGTGTGGGAAACACTCTCTATAATTTGTGTGGGAAACACTTTCTAAAATTTAAGGTAACAGTTTCTATAATGTGTTGGAAACACTCTCTATAATGTGTGGGGAACACTCTCTATAATGTGTGTGAAACACTCTCTATAATGTGTGGGGAACACTCTCTATAATGTGTGGGGAACTCTCTTTATAATGTGTGGGGAACACTCTCGATAATGTGTGGGGAACATCCTCTATAATATGTGGGGAATCGTCGCTAAAATGTGTGGGAAACACTCTCTCTGTAATGTGTGGGAAACACTTTCTATAATGTGTGGGAAATACTTTCTATAATGTGTGGGGAACACTCTCTATAATGTGTGGGGAACATACTCTATAATGTGTGGGGAACACTCTGTATAATGTGTGAGGAACACTCTGTATAATGTGTGAGGAACATTCTCTATAATGTGTGGGGAAATCTCTCTCTAATGTGTGAGGAACATTCTCTGTAATATGTGGGGAACACTCTCTATAATGTGTGGGGAACACTCTCTATAATGTGTGGGGAACACTGTCTATAATGGGTGGGAAATATTCCCTATATTGTGTGGGGAACACTCTCTATAATGTGTGGAAACAATCTCTATAATGTGTGGGGAACACTCTCTATAATGTGTGGGAAACACTCTCTATAATGTGTGTGAAACACTCTCTATAATGTGTGGGGAACACTCTCTATAATGTGCGGGGAACACTCTCTATAATCTGTGGAGAACACTCTCTATAATGTGTGGGAAACACTTTCTATAATATGTGGGAAACACTCTCTATAATTTGTGGGGAACACTCTCTATAATGTGTGGAAACACTCTGGATAATGCGTGGGTAATATTCTCTGTAATGCGTGGGAAAAATCTTTCTATAATGTGTGGAAACACTCTCTATAATGTGTGGGAAATACTCTCTATAATGTGTGTGGAACACTCTGTATAATGTGTGTGGATCACTCTGTATAATGTGTGCGGAACACTCTGTATAATGTGTGTGAAACACTCTCTATAATGTGTGGAAAGACTCTCTATAATCTGTGGAGAACACTCTCTATAATGTGTGGAAACACTCTCTATAATGTGTGGGGAACACTCTCTATAATGTGTGGGGAACACTCTCTATAATGTGTGGGGAACACTCTCTATAATGTGTGGGGAACACTCTCTATAATATGTAGGGAACACTCTCTATAATGTGTGAGGAACACTCTCTATAATGTGTGGAAACACTCTCTATAATTTGTGGGAAACACTCTCTATACTGTGTGGGGAGCACGCTCTATAATGTGTGGGAAACATTCCCTATATTGTGTGGGGAACACTCTATAATGTGTGGGGAACATTCTCTGTAATATGTGGGAAACACTTTCTATAATGTGTGGGAAACACTTTCTATAATATGTGGGAAACACTCTCTATAATTTGTGGGGAACACTCTCTATAATGTGTGGAAACACTCTGGATAATGCGTGGGAAATATTCTCTGTAATGTGTGGGAAAAATCTTTCTATAATGTGTTGGAAACACTCTCTATAATGTGTGGGGAACACTCGATATAATGTGTGGAAACACTTTTCTATAATGTGTGGAAACACTCTCTATAATGTGTGGGGAACACTCGATATAATGTGTGGAAACACTTTTCTATAATGTGTGGAAACACTCTCTATAATGTGCGGGGAACACTCGCTATAATGTGTGGGAAACACTCTCTATAATTTGTGGGGAAGACTCTCTAAAATCTGTGGGGAACACTCTCTATAATGTGTGTGAAACACTCTCTATAATGTGTGGGGAACACTCTCTATAATATGTGTGAAACACTCTCTATAATGTGTGGAAACACTCTCTATAATGTGTGGGGAACACTCTCTGTAATGTGTGGGAAACACTTTCTATGATGTGTGGGAAACACTTTCTATAATGTGTGGGGAACACTCTCTATAATGTGTGTGAAACACTCTCTATAATGTGTGGGGTACACTCTCTATAATGTGTGGGAAACATTCTCTATAATATGTGGGAAACACTCTCTATAATGTGTGGGGAACACTCTCTATAATGTGTGGGGAACACTCTCTATAATGTGTGGGAAACACTTTCTAAAATTAAAGGTAACAGTTTCTATAATGTGTGGGAAACACTCTCTATAATGTGTGGGGAACACTCTGTATAATGTGTGAGGAACACTCTCTATAATGTGTGGGGAACACTCTCTCTAATGTGGAAGGAACACTCTCTGTATTGTGTGTGAAACACTCTCGATAATGTGTGGGAAACATTCCCAATATTGTGTGGGGAACACTCTCTATAATGTGTGGGGAGCACTCTCTATAATGTGTGGGGAACATTCTCTATAATGTGTGGGGAACAATCTATAATGTGTGGGGAATACTCTCTATAATGTGTGGGGAACACTCTCTGTAATGTGTGGGAAACACTCTCTATAATGTGAGGGAAACACTCTCTATAATGTGAGGGAAACACTCTCTATAATGTGTGGGGAACACTCTTTATAATGTGTGGGGAACATTCTCGATAATATGTGGGGAACATTCTCGATAATATGTGGGGAATCGTCGCTAAAATGTGTGGGAAACACTCTCTATAATGTGAGGGAAACACTCTCTGTAATGTGTGGGAAACACTTTCTCTAATGTGTGGGGAACACTCTCTATAATGTGTGGGGAACATTCCCCATATTCTATGGGGAACACTCTATAATGTGTGGGCAACACTCTCGATATTGTGTGAGGAACACTCTCTATAATGTGTGGGACACACTTTCTATAATGTGTGGGAAACACTTTCTATAATGTGTGGGGAACACTTTCTATCATGTGTGGGAAACAGTCTCTGTAATGTGTGGGGAGCACTCTCTGTAATGTGTCGGAAACACTCTATAATGTGTGGGAAACAGTTTCTAAAATTTAAGGTAACAGTTTCTATAATGTGTGCGGAACATACTCTATAATGTGTGGGGAACACTCTGTATAATGTGTGAGGAACACTCTAGATAATGTGTGGGGAAGACGCTCTCTAATGTGTGAGGAACATTCTCTGTAATATGTGGGGAACACTCTCTATAATGTGTGGGGAACACTCTCTATAATGTGTGGGGAACACTGTCTATAATGTGTGGGAAACATTCCCTATATTGTGTGGGGAACAGTCTCTATAATGTGTGGAAACACTCTCTATCATGTCTGGGGAACACTCTCTATACTGTGTGGGAAACATTCTCTATAATATGTGGGAAACACTCTCTATAATGTGTGGGGAACACTCTCTATAATGTGTGGGGAACACTCTCTATAATATGTAGGGAACACTCTCTATAATGTGTGAGGAACACTCTCTATAATGTGTGGAAACACTCTCTATAATTTGTGGGAAACACTCTCTATAATGTGTGGGGAACACTCTCTATAATGTGTGGGGAACACTCTCTATAATGTGTGGGGAACACTCTCTATAATGTGTGGGGAACACTCTCTATAATATGTAGGGAACACTCTCTATAATGTGTGAGGAACACTCTCTATAATGTGTGGAAACACTCTCTATAATTTGTGGGAAACACTCTCTATACTGTGTGGGGAGCACGCTCTATAATGTGTGGGAAACATTCCCTATATTGTGTGGGGAACACTCTATAATGTGTGGGGAACATTCTCTGTAATATGTGGGAAACACTTTCTATAATGTGTGGGAAACACTTTCTATAATATGTGGGAAACACTCTCTATAATTTGTGGGGAACACTCTCTATAATGTGTGGAAACACTCTGGATAATGCGTGGGAAATATTCTCTGTAATGTGTGGGAAAAATCTTTCTAGAATGTGTTGGAAACACTCTCTATAATGTGTGGGGAACACTCGATATAATGTGTGGAAACACTTTTCTATAATGTGTGGAAACACTCTCTATAATGTGTGGGGAACACTCGATATAATGTGTGGAAACACTTTTCTATAATGTGTGGAAACACTCTCTATAATGTGCGGGGAACACTCGCTATAATGTGTGGGAAACACTCTCTATAATTTGTGGGGAAGACTCTCTAAAATCTGTGGGGAACACTCTCTATAATGTGTGTGAAACACTCTCTATAATGTGTGGGGAACACTCTCTATAATGTGTGTGAAACACTCTCTATAATGTGTGGAAACACTCTCTATAATGTGTGGGGAACACTCTCTGTAATGTGTGGGAAACACTTTCTATGATGTGTGGGAAACACTTTCTATAATGTGTGGGGAACACTCTCTATAATGTGTGTGAAACACTCTCTATAATGTGTGGGGAACACTCTCTGTAATGTGTGGGAAACACTCTCTAATGTGTGGGAAACACTTTCTATAATGTGTGGGGAACACTATCTATAATGTGTGGGGAACACTCTCTATAATATGTGGGGAACACTGTCTATAATGTGTGGGAAACACTCTCTATAATGTGTGGGGAACACTCTCTATAATGTGTGTGAAACACTATCTATAATGTGTGGAACCACTTTCTATAATGTGTGTGAAACACTCTCTATAATGTGTGGGGAACACTCTCTGTAATGTGTGGGAAACACTCTCTAATGTGTGGGAAACACTTTCTATAATGTGTGGGGAACACTATCTATAATGTGTTGGAAACACTCTCTATAATGTGTGGGGAACACTCTCTATAATGTGTGTGAAACACTCTCTATAATGTGTGGGGAACACTCTCTATAATGTGTGGGGAACTCTCTTTATAATGTGTGGGGAACACTCTCGATAATGTGTGGGGAACATCCTCTATAATATGTGGGGAATCGTCGCTAAAATGTGTGGGAAACACTCTCTCTGTAATGTGTGGGAAACACTTTCTATAATGTGTGGGAAATACTTTCTATAATGTGTGGGGAACACTCTCTATAATGTGTGGGAAACATACTCTATAATGTGTGGGGAACACTCTGTATAATGTGTGAGGAACACTCTGTATAATGTGTGAGGAACATTCTCTATAATGTGTGGGGAAATCTCTCTCTAATGTGTGAGGAACATTCTCTGTAATATGTGGGGAACACTCTCTATAATGTGTGGGGAACACTCTCTATAATGTGTGGGGAACACTGTCTATAATGGGTGGGAAATGTTCCCTATATTGTGTGGGGAACACTCTCTATAATGTGTGGAAACAATCTCTATAATGTGTGGGGAACACTCTCTATAATGTGTGGGAAACACTCTCTATAATGTGTGTGAAACACTCTCTATAATGTGTGGGGAACACTCTCTATAATGTGCGGGGAACACTCGATATAATGTGTGGAAACACTTTTCTATAATGTGTGGAAACACTCTCTATAATGTGTGTGGGAAACACTTTCTAAAATTTAAGGTAACAGTTTCTATAATGTGTTGGAAACACTCTCTATAATGTGTGGGGAACACTCTCTATAATGTGTGTGAAACACTCTCTATAATGTGTGGGCAACACTCTCTATAATGTGTGGGGAGCTCTCTTTATAATGTGTGGGGAACACTCTCGATAATGTGTGGGGAACATCCTCTATAATATGTGGGGAATCGTCGCTAAAATGTGTGGGAAACACTCTCTCTGTAATGTGTGGGAAACACTTTCTATAATGTGTGGGAAATACTTTCTATAATGTGTGGGGAACACTCTCTATAATGTGTGGGGAACATACTCTATAATGTGTGGGGAACACTCTGTATAATGTGTGAGGAACACTCTGTATAATGTGTGAGGAACATTCTCTATAATGTGTGGGGAAATCTCTCTCTAATGTGTGAGGAACATTCTCTGTAATATGTGGGGAACACTCTCTATAATGTGTGGGGAACACTCTCTATAATGTGTGGGGAACACTGTCTATAATGGGTGGGAAATATTCCCTATATTGTGTGGGGAACACTCTCTATAATGTGTGGAAACAATCTCTATAATGTGTGGGGAACACTCTCTATAATGTGTGGGAAACACTCTCTATAATGTGTGTGAAACACTCTCTATAATGTGTGGGGAACACTCTCTATAATGTGCGGGGAACACTCTCTATAATCTGTGGAGAACACTCTCTATAATGTGTGGGAAATACTCTCTATAATGTGTGGGAAACACTTTCTATAATATGTGGGAAACACTCTCTATAATTTGTGGGGAACACTCTCTATAATGTGTGGAAACACTCTGGATAATGCGTGGGAAATATTCTCTGTAATGCGTGGGAAAAATCTTTCTATAATGTGTGGAAACACTCTCTATAATGTGTGTGGAATACTCTCTATAATGTGTGTGAAACACTCTCTATAATGTGTGGAAAGACTCTCTATAATCTGTGGAGAACACTCTCTATAATGTGTGGGAAATACTCTCTATAATGTGTGGGAAACACTCTATAATTTGTGGGGAACACTCTCGATAATGTGTGGGAAATATTCTCTATAAGGTGTGGGAAAAATCTTTTCTATAATGTGTGGAAACACTTTTCTATAATGTGTGGAAACACTCTCTATAATGTGTGGGGAACACTCTCTATAATGTGCGGGGAACACTCGCTATAATGTGTGGGAAACACTCTATAATTGGAGGGGAAGACTCTCTAAAATCTGTGGGGAACACTCTCTATAATGTGTGGGGAACACTCTGTAATGTGTGGGAAACACTTTCTATAATGTGTGGAAACACTCTCTATAATGTGTGGGGAACACTCTGTAATGTGTGGGAAACACTTTCTATGATGTGTGGGAAACACTTTCTATAATGTGTGGGGAACACTATCTATAATGTGTGGGGAACACTCTCTATAATGTGTGGGGAACACTCTCTATAGTGTGTGGGAAACACTCTCTATAATGTGTGGGGAACACTCTCTATAATGTGTGGGAAACACTCTCTATAATGTGTTGGGAAACATTCCCTATATTGTGTGGGGAACACTCTCTATAATGTTTGGAGAGCACTCTCTATAATGTGTGGGGAAAACTCTCTATAATGTGTGGGAAACACTCTCTATAATGTGTGAGGAACACTCTCTATAATGTGTGGGGAACACTCTCTATAATGTGTGTGAAACACTATCTATAATGTGTGGAAACACTCTCTATAATGTGTGGGAAACACTCTCTATAATGTATGGGAAACAGTTTCTAAAATTTAAGGTAACAGTTTCTATAATGTGTGGGGAACATACTCTATAATGTGTGGGGAACACTCTGTATAATGTGTGAGGAACACTCTGTATAATGTGTGAGGAACATTCTCTATAATGTGTGGGGAAATCTCTCTCTAATGTGTGAGGAACATTCTCTGTAATATGTGGGGAACACTCTCTATAATGTGTGGGGAACACTCTCTATAATGGGTGGGAAATAATCCCTATATTGTGTGGGGAACACTCTCTATAATGTGTGGAAACAATCTCTATAATGTGTGGGGAACACTCTCTATAATGTGTGGGAAACACTCTCTATAATGTGGGTGAAACACTCTCTATAATGTGTGGGGAACACTCTCTATAATGTGCGGGGAACACTCTCTATAATCTGTGGAGAACACTCTCTATAATGTGTGGGAAATACTCTCTATAATGTGTGGGAAACACTTTCTATAATATGTGGGAAACACTCTCTATAATTTGTGGGGAACACTCTCTATAATGTGTGGAAACACTCTGGATAATGAGTGGGAAATATTCTCTGTAATGCATAGGAAAAATCTTTCTATAATGTGTGGAAACACTCTCTATAATGTGTGGGAAACACTCTCTATAATGTGTGGGAAATACTCTCTATAATGTATGGGAAACACTTTCTATAATATGTGGGAAACACTCTCTATAATTTGTGGGGAACACTCTCTATAATGTGTGGAAACACTCTGGATAATGCTTGGGAAATATTCTCTGTAATGCGTAGGAAAAATCTTTCTATAATGTGTGGAAACACTCTCTATAATGTGTGGGAAATACTCTCTATAATGTGTGTGGAACACTCTGTATAATGTGTGTGGAACACTCTGTATAATGTGTGCGGAACACTCTGTATAATGTGTGTGAAACACTCTCTATAATCTGTGGAGAACACTCTCTATAATGTGTGGGAAATACTCTCGATAATGTGAGGGAAACACTTTCTATAATATGTGGGAAACACTCTATAATTTGTGGGGAACACTCTCTATAATGTGTGGAAACACTCTGGATAATGCGTGGGAAATATTCTCTATAAGGTGTGGGAAAAATCTTTCTATAATGTGTGGAAACACTTTTCTATAATGTGTGGAAACACTCTCTATAATGTGAGGGGATCACTCTCTATAATGTGCGGGGAACACTCGCTATAATGTGTAGGAAACACTCTATAATTGGAGGGGAAGACTCTCTAAAATCTGTGGGGAACACTCTCTATAATGTGTGGGGAACACTCTGTAATGTGTGGGAAACACTTTCTATGATGTGTGGGAAACACCTTCTATAATGTGTGGGGAACACTATCTATAATGTGTGGGGAACACTCTCTATAATGTGTGGGGAACACTCTCTATAATGTGTGGGAAACACTCTCTATAATGTGTGGGGAACACTCTCTATAATGTGTGGGCAACTCTCTCGATATTGTGTGAGGAACACTCTCTGTAATGTGTGGGAAACACTTTCTATAATGTGTGGGAAACACTTTCTATAATGTGTGGGGAACACTTTCTATCATGTGTGGGAAACAGTCTCTGTAATGTGTGGGGAGCACTGTCTGTAATGTGTGGGAAACACTCTCTATAATGTGTGGGAAACAGTTTCTAAAATTTAAGGTAACAGTTTCTATAATGTGTGGGGAACAGTCTGTATAATGTGTGAGGAACACTCTGTATAATGTGTGAGGAACACTCTGTATATTGTGTGGGGAACACTCTCTCTAATGTCTGAGGAACACTCTCTGTATTGTGTGTGAAACACTCTCGATAATGTGTGGGAAACATTCCCAATATTGTGTGGGGAACACTCTCTATAATGTGTGGGGAGCACTCTCTATAATGTGTGGGGAACATTCTCTATAATGTGTGGGGAACACTCTCTATAATGTGCGGGGAACACTCTCTATAATGTGTGGGAAACACTCTCTATAATTTGTGGGGAAGACTCTCTAAAATCTGTGGGGAACACTCTGTATCATGTGTGGAAACACTCTCTATAATGTGTGGGAAACACTCTGTAATGTGTGGGAAACACTTTCTATAATGTGTGGGAAACACTTTCTATAATGTGTGGGGAACACTATCTATAATGTGTGGGGAACACTCTCTATAATGTGTGGGAAACACTCTCTATAATGTGTGGGGAACACTCTCTATAATGTGTGGGGAACACTCTCTATAATGTGTGGGGAACACTCTGTATAATGTTTGGGGAACAGTCTCTGTAATGTGTGGAAACACTCTCTATAATGTGTGGGAAACACTCTCTATAATGTGTGGGGAACACTCTCTATAATGTGTGCGGAACACTCTCTATAATGTGTGGGAAACACTCTCTATAATGTGTGCGGAACACTCTCTATAATGTGTGGGAAACAGTTTCTATAATGTGTGGGGAACACTTTCTGTGATGTGTGGAAAACACTTTCTATAATGTGTGGGAAATACTTTCTATAATGTGTGAGGAACACTTTCTATAATGTGTGGGGAACATTCCCTATATTTTGTGGGGAACACTATAATGTGAGGGAAACACTCTCTATAATGTGTGGGAAATACTCTCTATAATGTGTGGGAAACACTTTCTATAATATGTGGGAAACACTATAATTTGTGGGGAACACTCTCTATAATGTGTGGAAACACTCTGGATAATGCGTGGGAAATATTCTCTATAAGGTGTGGGAAAAATCTTTCGAAAATGTGTGGAAACACTTTTCTATAATGTGTGGAAACACTCTCTATAATGTGTGGGGATCACTCTGTAATGTGTGGGAAACACTTTCTATGATGTGTGGGAAACACTTTCTATAATGTGTGGGGAACACTATCTATAATGTGTGGGGAACACTCTCTATAATGTGTGGGAAACACTCTCTATAATGTGTGGGGAACACTCTCTATAATGTGTGGGGAACACTCTCTATAATGTGTGGGAAACACTCTCTATAATGTGTGGGGAACACTCTCTATAATGTGTGAGGAACACTCTATAATGTGTAGGAAACACTCTCTGTATTGTGTGGGAAACACTCTCTATAATGTGTGGGAAACACTCTCTATAATCTGTGGGAAACACTTTCAAAAATTTAAGGTAGCAGTTTCTATAATGGGTGGGAAATATTCCCTATATTGTGTGGGGAACACTCTCTATAATGTGTGGAAACACTCTCTATAATGTGTGGGGAACACTCTATAATGTGTGGGAAACATTCTCTATAATATGTGGGAAGCACTCTCTATAATGTGTGGGGAACACTCTCTAGAATGTGTGGGGAACACTCTCTATAATGTGTGTGAAACACTCTCTATAATGTGTGGAAAGACTCTCTATCATGTGTGGAAACACTCTCTATAATGTGTGGAAACACTCTCTATAATCTGTGGAGAACAATCTCTATAATGTGTGGGAAATACTCTCTATAATGTGTGGGAAACACTTTCTAAAATTTAAGGTAACAGTTTCTATATTGTGTGGGAAACACTCTCGATAATGAGTGGGGAACACTCTGTATAATGTGTGTGGAACACTCTGTATAATGTGTGAGGAACACTCTGTATATTGTGTGGGGAACACTCTCTCTAATGTGTGAGGAACACTCTGTATTGTGTGTGAAACACTCTCTATAATGTGTGGGGAACACTCTTTATAATGTGTGGGGAACACTCTCGATAATGTGTGGGAAACATTCTCGATAATATGTGGGGAATCGTTGCTAAAATGTGTGGGAAACATTCTCTCTGTAATGTGTGGGAAACACTTTCTATAATGTGTGGGAAATACTTTCTATAATGTGTGGGGAACACTCTCTGTGATGTGTGGGGAACATTTTCTCTAATGTGTGGGGAACACTCTCTATAATGTGTGGGGAACATTCCCCATATTTTGTGGGGAACACTCGATAATGTGTGGGCAACACTCTCGATATTGTGTGAGGAACACTCTCTGTAATGTGTGGGAAACACTTTCTATAATGTGTGGGAAACACTTTCTATAATGTGTGGGGAACACTTTCTATCATGTGTGGGAAACAGTCTCTGTAATGTGTGGGGAGCACTGTCTGTAATGTGTGGGGAACACTCTCGATAATATGTGTGAAACACTCTCTATAATGTGTGTGAAACACTCTCTATAATGTGTGGGGAACACTCTTTATAATGTGTGGGGAACATTCTCGATAATGTGTGGGGAACATCCTCTATAATGTGTGGGAAACACTTTGTATAATGTGTGGGGAACACTCTGTATAATGTGTGAGGAACACTCTCTCTAATGTGTGAGGAACACTCTCTGTAATGTGTGGGAAACACTCTCGATAATGTGTGGGAAACATTCCCAATATTGTGTGGGAACACTCTCTATAATGTGTGGGGAGCACTCTATATTATGTGTGGGGAACATTCTCTATAATGTGTGGGGAACACTCTCTATAATGTGTGGGGAACACTCTCTATAATGTGTGGGGAACACTCTCTGTAATGTGTGGAAACACTCTCTCTAATGTGTGGGAACACTCTTTATAATGTGTGGGGAACACTCTTGATAATATGTGGGGAACACTCTCTATATAATATGTGTGAAACACTCTCTATAATGTGTGGGGAACACTCTTTATAATGTGTGGGGAACACTCTCGATAATGTGTGGGGAACATCCTCTATAATATGTGGGGAATCGTCGCTAAAATGTGTGGGAAACACTCTCTCTGTAATGTGTGGGAAACACTTTCTATAATGTGTGGGAAATACTTTCTATAATGTGTGGGGACCACTCTCTGTGATGTGTGGGAAACACTTTCTCTAATGTGTGGGGAACACTCTCTGTAATGTGTGGGAAACACTTTCTATAATGTGTGGGAAATACTTTCTATAATGTGTGGGGAACACTCTCTGTGATGTGTGGGAAACACTTTCTCTAATGTGTGGGGAACACTCTCTGTAATGTGTGGGAAACACTCTCTATAATGTGTGGGAAACACTCTCTATAATGTGTGGGGAACACTCTCTATAATGTGTGGGGAACACTCTCTATAATGTGTGAGGAACACTCTATAATGTGTAGGAAACACTCTCTGTATTGTGTGGGAAACACTCTCTATAATGTGTGGGAAACACTCTCTATAATCTGTGGGAAACACTTTCAAAAATTTAAGGTAGCAGTTTCTATAATGTGTGGGAAACACTCTCTATAATGTGTGAGGAACACTCTGTATAATGTGTGAGGAACACTCTCTATAATGTGTGGGGAACACTCTCTCTAATGTGTCAGGAACACTCTCTGTAATGTGTGGGAAACACTCTCGATAATGTGTGGGAAACATTCCCAATATTGTGTGGGAACACTCTCTATAATGTGTGGGGAGCACTCTATATTATGTGTGGGGAACATTCTCTATAATGTGTGGGGAACACTCTCTATAATGTGTGGGGAACACTCTCTATAATGTGTGGGGAACACTCTCTGTAATGTGTGGAAACACTCTCTCTAATGTGTGGGAACACTCTCTATAATGTGTGGGGAACACTCTCTATAATGTGTGGGGAACACTCTCTGTAATGTGTGGAAACACTCTCTATAATGTGTGGGGAACACTCTTTATAATGTGTGGGGAACATTCCCTATATTTTGTGGGGAACACTATAATGTGAGGGAAACACTCTCTATAATGTGTGGAGAACACTCTCTATAATGTGTGAGGAACACTCTCTGTAATGTGTGGGACCCACTTTCTATAATGTGTGGGAAACACTTTCTATAATGTGTGGGGAACACTTTCAATCATGTGTGGGAAACACTCTCTGTAATGTGTGGGGAGCACTCTCTGTAATGTGTGGGGAACACTCTCTATAATGTGTGGAAACAGTTTCTAACATTTAAGCGAACAGTTTCTATAATGTGTGGGGAACATACTCTATAATGTGTCGGGAACACTCTGTATAATGTGTGAGGAACACTCTCTCTAATGTGTGAGGGACATTCTCTGTAATATGTGGGGAACACTCTCTATAATGTGTGGGGAACACTCTCTATAATATGTGGGGAACACTGTCTATAATGGGTGGGAAATATTCCCTATATTGTGTGGGGAACACTCTCTATAATGTGTGGAAACACTCTCTATAATGTGTGGGGAACACTCTATAATGTGTGGGAAACATTCTCTATAATATGTGGGAAGCACTCTCTATAATGTGTGGGGAACACTCTCTAGAATGTGTGGGGAACACTCTCTATAATGTGTGTGAAACACTCTCTATAATGTGTGGAAAGACTCTCTATCATGTGTGGAAACACTCTCTATAATGTGTGGAAACAGTCTCTATAATCTGTGGAGAACAATCTCTATAATGTGTGGGAAATACTCTCTATAATGTGTGGGAAACACTTTCTAAAATTTAAGGTAACAGTTTCTATATTGTGTGGGAAACACTCTCGATAATGAGTGGGGAACACTCTGTATAATGTGTGTGGAACACTCTGTATAATGTGTGAGGAACACTCTGTATATTGTATGGGGAACACTCTCTCTAATGTGTGAGGAACACTCTGTATTGTGTGTGAAACACTCTCTATAATGTGTGGGGAACACTCTTTATAATGTGTGGGGAACACTCTCGATAATGTGTGGGAAACATTCTCGATAATATGTGGGGAATCGTCGCTAAAATGTGTGGGAAACATTCTCTCTGTAATGTGTGGGAAACACTTTCTATAATGTGTGGGAAATACTTTCTATCATGTGTGGGGAACACTCTCTGTGATGTGTGGGGAACACTTTCTCTAATGTGTGGGGAACACTCTCTATAATGTGTGGGGAACATTCCCCATATTTTGTGGGGAACACTCGATAATGTGTGGGCAACACTCTCGATATTGTGTGATGAACACTCTCTGTAATGTGTGGGAAACACTTTCTATAATGTGTGGGAAACACTTTCTATAATGTGTGGGGAACACTTTCTATCATGTGTGGGAAACAGTCTCTGTAATGTGTGGGGAGCACTGTCTGTAATGTGTGGGGAACACTCTCGATAATATGTGTGAAACACTCTCTATAATGTGTGTGAAACACTCTCTATAATGTGTGGGGAACACTCTTTATAATGTGTGGGGAACATTCTCGATAATGTGTGGGGAACATCCTCTATAATGTGTGGGAAACACTTTGTATAATGTGTGGGGAACACTCTGTATAATGTGTGAGGAACACTCTGTATAATGTGTGAGGAACACTCTCTCTAATGTGTGAGGAACACTCTCTGTAATGTGTGGGAAACACTCTCGATAATGTGTGGGAAACATTCCCAATATTGTGTGGGAACACTCTCTATAATGTGTGGGGAGCACTCTATATTATGTGTGGGGAACATTCTCTATAATGTGTGGGGAACACTCTCTATAATGTGTGGGGAACACTCTCTATAATGTGTGGGGAACACTCTCTGTAATGTGTGGAAACACTCTCTCTAATGTGTGGGAACACTCTCTATAATGTGTGGGGAACACTCTCTATAATGTGTGGGGAACACTCTCTGTAATGTGTGGAAACACTCTCTATAATGTGTGGGGAACACTCTTTATAATGTGTGGGGAACACTCTTGATAATGTGTGGGGAACACTCTCTATATAATATGTGTGAAACACTCTCTATAATGTGTGGGGAACACTCTTTATAATGTGTGGGGAACACTCTCGATAATGTGTGGGGAACATCCTCTATAATATGTGGGGAATCGTCGCTAAAATGTGTGGGAAACACTCTCTCTGTAATGTGTGGGAAACACTTTCTATAATGTGTGGGGAACACTCTCTCTGTAATGTGTGGGAAACACTTTCTATAATGTGTGGGAAATACTTTCTATAATGTGTGGGGAACACTCTCTGTGATGTGTGGGAAACACTTTGTCTAATGTGTGGGGAACACTCTCTATAATGTGTGGGGAACACTCTCTATAATGTGTGGGGAACACTCTCTATAATGTGTGAGGAACACTGTCGGTAATGTATGGGAAACACTTTCTAAAATTTAAGGTAACAGTTTCTATAATGTGTGGGGAACATACTCTATAATATGTGGGGAACATTCTGTATAATGTGTGAGGAACACTCTGTATAATGTGTGAGGAACACTCTCCATAATGTGTGGGGAAGACTCTCTAATGTGTGAGGAACACTCTATGTGATGTGTGGGAAACACTCTCTATAATGTGTGGGGAACACTCTGTATAATGTGTGAGGAACACTCTGTATAATGTGTGAGGAACACTCTCTATAATGTGTGGGGAACACTCTCTCTAATGTGTGAGGAACACTCTCTGTAATGTGTGGGAAACACTCTCGATAATGTGTGGGAAACATTCCCAATATTGTGTGGGAACACTCTCTATAATGTGTGGGGAGCACTCTATATTATGTGTGGGGAACATTCTCTATAATGTGTGGGGAACACTCTCTATAATGAGTGGGGAACACTCTCTATAATGAGTGGGGAACACTCTCTATAATGTGTGGGGAACACTCTCTGTAATGTGTGGAAACACTCTCTCTAATGTGTGGGAACACTCTCTATAATGTGTAGGGAACACTCTCTATAATGTGTGGGGAACACTCTCTGTAATGTGTGGGAACACTCTCTATAATGTGTGGGAACACTCTCTGTAATGTGTGGGAACACTCTCTATAATGTGTGGGGAACACTCTCTGTAATGTGTGGGAACACTCTCTATAATGTGTGGGGAACACTCTCTGTAATGTGTGGGGAACACTCTTTATAATGTGTGGAGAACATTCTCGATAATGTGTGGGGAACATCCTCTATAATATGTGGGGAATCGTCGCTAAAATGTGTGGGAAACACTCTCTCTGAAATGTGTGGGAAACACTTTCTATAATGTGTGGGAAATACTTTCTATAATGTGTGGGGAACACTCTCTATAATGTGTGAGGAACACTGTCGGTAATGTATGGGAAACACTTTCTAAAATTTAAGGTAACACTTTCTATAATGTGTGGGGAACATTCCCAATATTGTGTGGGAACACTCTCTATAATGTGTGGGGAGCACTCTATATTATGTGTGGGGAACATTCTCTATAATGTGTGGGGAACACTCTCTATAATGTGTGGGGAACACTCTCTATAATGTGTGGGAACACTCTCTATAATGTGTGGGGAACACTCTCTATAATGTGTGGGGAACACTCTCTGTAACGTGTGGAAACACTCTCTATAATGTGTGGGGAACACTCTCTATAATGTGTGGGGAACACTCTGTAATGTGTGGGAACACTCTCTATAATGTGTGGGGAACACTCTCTGTAATGTGTGGGGAACACTCTTTATAATGTGTGGGGAACACTCTCGATAATGTGTGTGAAACACTCTCTATAATGTGTGGGGAACACTCTCTGTAATGTGTGGGGAACACTCTCTATAATGTGTGGGGAACACTCTTTATAATGTGTGGGGAACACTCTTTATAATGTGTGGGGAACATTCTCGATAATGTGTGGGGAACATCCTCTATAATATGTGGGGAATCGTCGCTAAAATGTGTGGGAAACACTCTCTCTGTAATGTGTGGGAAACACTTTCTATAATGTGTGGGGAACACTCTCTGTGATGTGTGGGAAACACTTTCTCTAATGTGTGGGAAATACTCTCTGTCATGTGTGGGAAACACTTTCTATAATGTGTGGGAAATACTTTCTATAATGTGTGGGGAACACTCTCTATAATGTGTGGGAAACACTCTGTATAATGTGTGGGGAACACTCTGTATAATGTGTGAGGAACACTCTCTCTAATGTGTGAGGAACACTCTCTGTAATGTGTGGGAAACACTGTCGATAATGTGTGGGAAACACTCTCTATAATGTGTGGGAAATACTCTCTGTCATGTGTGGGGAACACTCTCTATAATGTGTGGGAAACACTCTGTATAATGTGTGGGGAACACTCTGTATAATGTGTGAGGAACACTCTCTCTAATGTGTGAGGAACACTCTCTCTAATGTGTGAGGAACACTCTCTGTAATGTGTGGGAAACACTCTCGATAATGTGTGGGAAACATTCCCAATATTGTGTGGGAACACTCTCTATAATGTGTGGGGAGCACTCTATATTATGTGTGGGGAACATTCTCTATAATGTGTGGGGAACACTCTCTATAATGTGTGGGGAACACTCTCTATAATGTGTGGGGAACACTCTCTGTAATGTGTGGGGAACACTCCCTATAACGTGTGGGGAACACTCTCTCTAATGTGTGGGAACACTCTCTGTAATGTGTGGGGAACACTCTCTATAATGTGTGGGGAACACTCTTGATAATGTGTGGGGAACACTCTCTGTAATGTGTGGGGAACACTCTTTATACTGTGTGGGGAACACTCTTGATAATGTGTGGGGAACACTCTCTATAATGTGTGGGGAACACTCCCTATAATGTGTGGGGAACACTCTTTATAATGTGTGGGGAACACTCTCTGTAATGTGTGGGGAACACTCTCTGTAATGTGTGGGGAACACTCTCTATAATGTGTGGGGAACACTCTCTGTAATGTGTGGGAAACACTCTCTATAATGTGTGGGGAACACTCTTTATAATGTGTGGGGAACACTCTCGATAATGTGTGGGGAACATCCTCTATAATATGTGGGGAATCGTCGCTAAAATGTGTGGGAAACACTCTCTCTGTAATGTGTGGGAAACACTTTCTATAATGTGTGGGGAACACTCTCTGTGATGTGTGGGAAACACTTTCTATAATGTGTGGGAAATACTTTCTATAATGTGTGGGGAACACTCTCTATAATGTGTGGGGAACACTCTCTATAATGTGTGAGGAACACTGTCGGTAATGTATGGGAAACACTTTCTAAAATTTAAGGTAACAGTTTCTATAATGTGTGGGGAACATACTCTATAATATGTGGGGAACATTCTGTATAATGTGTGAGGAACACTCTGTATAATGTGTGAGGAACACTCTCCATAATGTGTGGGGAAGACTCTCTAATGTGTGAGGAACATTCTCTGTAATATGTGGGGAACACTGTCTATAATGTGTGGGGAACACTCTTTATAATCTGTGGGGAACACTCTCGATAATGTGTGGGGAAGACTCTCTAATGTGTGAGGAACATTCTCTATAATATGTGTGAAACACTCTCTACAATGTGTGGGGAACACTCTTTATAATGTGTGGGGAACATTCTCGATAATGTGTGGGGAACATCCTCTATAATATGTGGGGAATCGTCGCTAAAATGTGTGGGAAACACTCTCTCTGTAATGTGTGGGAAACACTTTCTATAATGTGTGGGAAATACTTTCTATAATGTGTGGGGAACACTCTCTGTGATGTGTGGGAAACACTCTCTATAATGTGTGGGGAACACTCTGTATAATGTGTGAGGAACACTCTGTATAATGTGTGAGGAACTCTCTCTATAATGTGTGGGGAACACTCTCTCTAATGTGTGAGGAACACTCTCTAATGTGTGGGAAACACTCGATAATGTGTGGGAAACATTCCCAATATTGTGTGGGAACACTCTCTATAAGGTGTGGGGAACACTCTCTATAATGTGTGGGGAACACTCTCTGTAATGTGTGGAAACACTCTCTATAATGTGTGGGGAACACTCTCTATAATATGTGTGAAACACTCTCTATAATGTGTGGAAACACTCTCTATAATGTGTGGGGAACACTCTTCATAATGTGTGGGGAACACTCTCGATAATGTGTGGGGAACATCCTCTATAATATGTGGGGAATCGTCGCTAAAATGTGTGGGAAACACTCTCTCTGTAATGTGTGGGAAACACTTTCTATAATGTGTGGGAAATACTTTCTATAATGTGTGGGGAACACTCTCTGTGATGTGTGGGAAACACTTTCTCTAATGTGTGGGGAACACTCTCTGTAATGTGTGGGAAACACTTTCTATAATGTGTGGGAAATACTTTCTATAATGTGTGGGGAACACTCTCTGTGATGTGTGGGAAAAAACTTTGTCTAATGTGTGGGGAACACTCTCTATAATGTGTGGGGAACACTCTCTATAATGTGTGAGGAACACTGTCGGTAATGTATGGGAAACACTTTCTAAAATTTAAGGTAACAGTTTCTATAATGTGTGGGGAACATACTCTATAATATGTGGGGAACATTCTGTATAATGTGTGAGGAACACTCTGTATAATGTGTGAGGAACACTCTCCATAATGTGTGGGGAAGACTCTCTAATGTGTGAGGAACATTCTCTGTAATATGTGGGGAACACTCTCTATAATGTGTGGGGAACACTCTCTATAATGTGTGGGGAACACTGTCTATAATGTGTGGGAAACATTCCCTATATTGTGTGGGGAACACTCTCTATAATGTGTGGAAACACTATAATGTGTGTGGAACACTCTCTATAATGTGTGGGAAACATTCTCTATAGTGTGTGGGGAACACTCTCTATAATATGTGGGAAACACTCTCTATAGTGTGTGGGGAACACTCTCTATAATGTGTGGGAAACACTCTCTATAATGTGTGGGGAACACTCTCTATAATGTGTGCGGAACACTCTCTATAATGTGTGGGGAACACTCTCTATAGTGTGTGTGGAACACTCTCTATAATGTGTGGGAAACAGTTTCTAAAATTTAAGGGAACAGTTTCTATAATGTGTGAGGAACATTCTCTGTAATATGTGGGGAACACTCTCTATAATGTGTGGGGAACATTCTGTATAATGTGTGAGGAACACTCTGTATAATGTGTGAGGAACACTCTCCATAATGTGTGGGGAAGACTCTCTAATGTGTGAGGAACATTCTCTGTAATATGTGGGGAACACTCTCTATAATGTGTGGGGAACACTCTCTATAATGTGTGGGGAACACTGTCTATAATGTGTGGGAAACATTCCCTATATTGTGTGGGGAACACTGTCTATAATGTGTGGGAAACATTCCCTATATTGTGTGGGGAACACTCTCTATAATGTGTGGAAACACTCTCTATAATGTGTGTGGAACACTCTCTATAATGTGTGGGAAACATTCTCTATAGTGTGTGGGGAACACTCTCTATAATATGTGGGAAACACTCTCTATAGTGTGTGGGGAACACTCTCTATAATGTGTGGGAAACACTCTCTATAATGTGTGGGGAACACTCTCTATAATGTGTGCGGAACACTCTCTATAATGTGTGGGGAACACTCTCTATAGTGTGTGTGGAACACTCTCTATAATGTGTGGGAAACAGTTTCTAAAATTTAAGGGAACAGTTTCTATAATGTGTGAGGAACATTCTCTGTAATATGTGGGGAACACTCTCTATAATGTGTGGGGAACACTCTCTATAATGTGTGGGGAACACTCTCTATAATATGTGGGGAACACTGTCTATAATGGGTGGGAAATATTCCCTATATTGTGTGGGGAACACTCTCTATAATGTGTGTGAAACACTCTGTATAATATGTGAGGAACATTCTCTATAATGTGTGGATAAGTCTCTCTCTAATGTGTGAGGAACATTCTCTGTAATATGTGGGGAACACTCTCTATAATGTGTGGGGAACATTCTCTATAATATGTGGGAAGCACTCTCTATAATGTGTGAGGAACACTCTCTATAATGTGTGGGGAACACTCTCTATAATGTGTGAGGAACACTGTCGGTAATGTATGGGAAACACTTTCTAAAATTTAAGGTAACAGTTTCTATAATGTGTGGGGAACATACTCTATAATATGTGGGGAACATTCTGTATAATGTGTGAGGAACACTCTGTATAATGTGTGAGGAACACTCTCCATAATGTGTGGGGAAGACTCTCTAATGTGTGAGGAACATTCTCTGTAATATGTGGGGAACACTCTCTATAATGTGTGGGGAACACTCTCTATAATGTGTGGGGAACACTGTCTATAATGTGTGGGAAACATTCCCTATATTGTGTGGGGAACACTCTCTATAATGTGTGGAAACACTCTCTATAATGTGTGGGGAACACTCTCTATAATGTGTGGGAAACATTCTCTATAATATGTGGGAAACACTCTCTATAATGTGTGAGGAACACTCTCTATAATGTGTGGGAAACATTCTCTATAATATGTGGGAAACACTCTCTATAATGTGTGGGGAACACTCTCTATAATGTGTGCGGAACACTCTCTATAATGTGTGGGGAACACTCTCTATAATGTGTGGGGAACACTCTCTTTCATGTGTGGGGAACACTCTTTATAATGTGTGGGGAACATTCCCGATAATGTGTGGGGAACATCCTCTATAATATGTGGGGAATCGTCGCTAAAATGTGTGGGAAACACTCTCTCTGTAATGTGTGGGAAACACTTTCTATAATGTGTGGGAAATACTTTCTCTAATGTGTGGGGAACACTCTCTGTGATGTGTGGGAAACACTCTCTATAATGTGTGGGGAACACTCTGTATAATGTGTGAGGAACACTCTGTATAATGTGTGAGGAACACTCTCTATAATGTGTGGGGAACACTCTCTCTAATGTGTGAGGAACACTCTCTGTAATGTGTGGGAAACACTCTCGATAATGTGTGGGAAACATTCCCAATATTGTGTGGGAACACTCTCTATAATGTGTGGGGAGGACTCTATATTACGTGTGGGGAACATTCTCTATAATGTGTGGGGAACACTCTCTATAATGTGTGGGAAACACTCTCTGTAATGTGTGGGAACACTCTCTATAATGTGTGGGGAACACTCTCTGTAATATGTGGGAACACTCTCTATAATGTGTGGGGAACACTCTCTATAATGTGTGGGGAACACTCTCTGTAATGTGTGGGAACACTCTCTATAATGTGTGGGGAACACTCTCTGTAATGTGTGGGGAACACTCTTTATAATCTGTGGGGAACACTCTCGATAATATGTGTGAAACACTCTCTATAATGTGTGGGGAACATCCTCGATAATGTGTGGGGAACATCCTCCATAATATGTGGGGAACCGTCGCTAAAATGTGTGGGAAACACTCTCTCTGTAATGTGTGGGAAACACTCTGTATAATGTGTGAGGAACACTCGGTATAATGTGTGAGGAACTCTCTCTATAATGTGTGGGGAACACTCTCTCTAATGTGTGAGGAACACTCTCTGTAATGTGTGGGAAACACTCGATAATGTGTGGGAAACATTCTCAATATTGTGTGGGAACACTCTCTATAATGTGTGGGGAGCACTCTATATTATGTGTGGGGAACATTCTCTATAATGTGTGGGGAACACTCTCTATAATGTGTGGGGAACACTCTCTACAATGTGTGGGGAACACTCTCTGTAATGTGTGGAAACACTCTCTCTAATGTGTGGGAACACTCTCTATAATGTGTGGGGAACACTCTCTATAATGTGTGGGGAACACTCTTGATAATGTGTGGGGAACACTCTCTATAATATGTGTGAAACACTCTCTATAATGTGTGGGGAACACTCTTTATAATGTGTGGGGAACACTCTCGATAATGTGTGGGGAACATCCTCTATAATATGTGGGGAATCGTCGCTAAAATGTGTGGGAAACACTCTCTCTGTAATGTGTGGGAAACACTTTCTATAATGTGTGGGAAATACTTTCTATAATGTGTGGGGAACACTCTCTGTGATGTGTGGGAAACACTTTCTCTAATGTGTGGGGAACACTTTGTCTAATGTGTGGGGAACACTCTCTATAATGTGTGGGGAACACTCTCTATAATGTGTGAGGAACACTGTCGGTAATGTATGGGAAACACTTTCTAAAATTTAAGGTAACAGTTTCTATAATGTGTGGGGAACATACTCTATAATATGTGGGGAACATTCTGTATAATGTGTGAGGAACACTCTGTATAATGTGTGAGGAACACTCTCCATAATGTGTGGGGAAGACTCTCTAATGTGTGAGGAACATTCTCTGTAATATGTGGGGAACACTCTCTATAATGTGTGGGGAACACTCTCTATAATGTGTGGGGAACACTGTCTATAATGTGTGGGAAACATTCCCTATATTGTGTGGGGAACACTCTCTATAATGTGTGGAAACACTCTCTATAATGTGTGGGGAACACTCTCTATAATGTGTGGGAAACATTCTCTATAATATGTGGGAAACACTCTCTATAATGTGTGGGGAACACTATTTATAATGTGTGGGGAACATTCTCGATAATGTGTGGGGAACATCCTCTATAATATGTGGGGAATCGTCGCTAAAATGTGTGGGAAACACTCTCTCTGTAATGTGTGGGAAACACTTTCTATAATGTGTGGGAAATACTTTCTATAATGTGTGGGGAACACTCTCTGTGATGTGTGGGAAACACTCTCTATAATGTGTGGGGAACACTCTGTATAATGTGTGAGGAACACTCTGTATAATGTGTGAGGAACACTCTCTATAATGTGTGGGGAACACTCTCTCTAATGTGTGAGGAGCACTCTCTGTAATGTGTGGGAAACACTCTCGATAATGTGTGGGAAACATTCCCAATATTGTGTGGGAACACTCTCTATAATGTGTGGGGAGCACTCTATATTATGTGTGGGGAACATTCTCTATAATGTGTGGGGAACACTCTCTATAATGTGTGGGGAACACTCTCTGTAATGTGTGGAAACACTCTCTCTAATGTGTGGGAACACTCTCTATAATGTGTGGGGAACACTCTCTATAATGTGTGGGGAACACTCTCTGTAATGTGTGGAAACACTCTCTATAATGTGTGGAAACACTCTCTCTAATGTGTGGGAACACTCTCTATAATGTGTGGGGAACACTCTCTATAATGTGTGGGGAACACTCTCTGTAATGTGTGGGAACACTCTCTATAATGTGTGGGGAACACTCTCTGTAATGTGTGGGAACACTCTCTATAATGTGTGGGGAACACTCTCTATAATGTGTGGGGAACACTCTCTGTAATGTGTGGGAACACTCTCTCTAATGTGTGGGAACACTCTCTATAATGTGTGGGGAACACTCTCTATAATGTGTGGGAAACACTCTCTGTAATGTGTGGGAACACTCTCTATAATGTGTGGGAACACTCTCTATAATGTGTGGGGAACACTCTCTATAATGTGTGGGGAACACTCTCTGTAATGTGTGGGAACACTCTCTATAATGTGTGGGGAACACTCTCTGTAATGTGTGGGAACACTCTCTATAATGTGTGGGGCACACTCTCTATAATGTGTGGGAAATATTCCCTATATTGTGTGGGGAACACTCTCTGTATTGTGTGGGAAAGACTCTCTATAATGTGTGGGAAACATTCCCTATATTGTGTGGGGAACACTATGTAATGTGTGGGAAACATTCTCTGTAATATGTGGGAAACACTTTCTATAATGTGTGGGAAACACTCTCTATAATATGTGGGAAACACTCTCTATAATTTGTGGGGAACACTCTCTATAATGTGTGGAAACACTCTGGATAATGCGTGGGAAATATTCTCTGTAATGTGTGGGAAAAATCTTTCTATAATGTGTTGGAAACACTCTCTATAATGTGTGGAAACACTTTTCTATCATGTGTGGAAAAACTCTCTATGATGTGTTGGGAACACTCTCTATAATGTGCGGGGAACACTCGCTATAATGTGTGGGAAACACTCTCTATAATTTGTCGGGAAGACTCTCTACAATGTGTGTGAAACACTCTCTATAATGTGTGGAAAGACTCTCTATAATGTGTGGGGAACACTCTCTGTAATGTGTGAGAAACACTCTCTATAATGTGTGGTAAACACTTTCTATAATGTGTGGGGAACACTCTCTATAATGTGTGTGAAACACTCTCTATAATGTGTGGAAAGACTCTCTATAATGTGTGGGGAACACTCTCTGTAATGTGTGGGAAACACTCTATAATGTGTGGGAAACACTTTCTATAATGTGTGGGGAACACTATCTATAATGTGTGGGGAACACTCTCTATAATGTGTGGGGAACACTGTCCATAATGTGTGGGGAACACTCTCTATAATGTGTGGAAACACTCTCTATAATGTGTGGGAAACACTCTCGATAATCTGTGGGAAACACTTTCAAAAATTTAAGGTAGCAGTTTCTATAATGTGTGGGAAACACTCTCTATAATGTGTGGGGAACACTCTGTATAATGTGTGAGGAACACTCTGTATAATGTGTGGGGAACATTCCCAATATTGTGTGGGAACACTCTCTATAATGTGTGGGGAACACTCTTTATAATGTGTGGGGAACATTCTCGATAATGTGTGGGGAACATCCTCTATAATATGTGGGGAATCGTCGCTAAAATGTGTGGGAAACACTCTCTGTATTGTGTGGGAAAGACTCTCTATAATGTGTGGGAAACATTCCCTATATTGTGTGGGGAACACTATGTAATATGTGGGAAACACTTTCTATAATGTGTGGGAAACACTTTCTATAATATGTGGGAAACACTCTCTATAATTTGTGGGGAACACTCTCTATAATGTGTGGGGAACACTCTATAATGTGTGGAAACAATCTGGATAATGCGTGGGAAATATTCTCTGTAATGTGTGGGAAAAATCTTTCTATAATGTGTTGGAAACACTCTCTATAATGTGTGGAAACACTTTTCTATCATGTGTGAAAAAACTCTCTATGATGTGTTGGGAACACTCTCTATAATGTGCGGGGAACACTCGCTATAATGTGTGGGAAACACTCTCTATAATTTGTCGGGAAGACTCTCTACAATGTGTGTGAAACACTCTCTATAATGTGTGGAAAGACTCTCTATAATGTGTGGGGAACACTCTCTGTAATGTGTGAGAAACACTCTCTATAATGTGTGGTAAACACTTTCTATAATGTGTGGGGAACACTCTCTATAATGTGTGTGAAACACTCTCTATAATGTGTGGAAAGACTCTCTATAATGTGTGGGGAACACTCTCTGTAATGTGTGCGAAACACTCTCTATAATGTGTGGGAAACACTTTCTATAATGTGTGGGGAACACTATCTATAATGTGTGGGGAACACTCTCTATAATGTGTGGGGAACACTGTCCATAATGTGTGGGGAACACTCTCTATAATGTGTGGAAACACTCTCTATAATGTGTGGGAAACACTCTCTATAATCTGTGGGAAACACTTTCAAAAATTTAAGGTAGCAGTTTCTATAATGTGTGGGAAACACTCTCTATAATGTGTGGGGAACACTCTGTATAATGTGTGAGGAACACTCTGTATAATGTGTGAGGAACACTCTGTATAATGTGTGGGGAACATTCCCAATATTGTGTGGGAACACTCTCTATAATGTGTGGGGAGCACTCTATATTATGTGTGGGGAACATTCTCTGTAATGTGTGGAAACACTCTCTCTAATGTGTGGGAACACTCTCTATAATGTGTGGGGAACACTCTCTATAATGTGTGGGGAACACTCTTTATAATGTGTGGGGAACACTCTCGATAATGTGTGGGGAACACTCTCTATAATGTGTGGGGAACACTCTCTATAATGTGTGGGGAACACTCTCTATAATGTGTGGGGAACACTCTCTATAATGTGTGGGGAACACTCTCGATAATGTGTGGGGAACATCCTCTATAATATGTGGGGAATCGTCGCTAAAATGTGTGGGAAACACTCTCTCTGTAATGTGTGGGAAACACTTTCTATAATGTGTGGGAAATACTTTCTATAATGTGTGGGGAACACTCTCTGTGATGTGTGGGAAACACTTTCTCTAATGTGTGGGGAACACTCTCTGTGATGTGTGGGAAACACTTTCTCTAATGTGTGGGGAACACTCTCTATAATGTATGGGAAACACTTTCTAAAATTTAAGGTAACAGTTTCTATAATGTGTGGGGAACATACTCTATAATATGTGGGGAACATTCTGTATAATGTGTGAGGAACACTCTGTATAATGTGTGAGGAACACTCTCTATAATGTGTGGGGAACACTCTCTCTAATGTGTGGGGAAGACTCTCTAATGTGTGAGGAACATTCTCTGTAATATGTGGGGAACACTCTCTATAATGTGTGGGGAACACTCTCTATAATGTGTGGGGAACACTGTCTATAATGTGTGGGAAACATTCCCTATATTGTGTGGGGAACACTCTCTATAATGTGTGGAAACACTCTCTATAATGTGTGGGAAACATTCTCTATAATATGTGGGAAACACTCTCTATAATGTGTGGGGAACACTCTCTATAATGTGTGGGAAACATTCTCTATAATATGTGGGAAACACTCTCTATAATGTGTGGGGAACACTCTCTATAATGTGTGCGGAACACTCTCTATAATGTGTGGGGAACACTCTCTATAATGTGTGCGGAACACTCTCTATAATGTGTGGGGAACACTCTCTATAATGTGTGGGAAACACTCTCTATAATGTGTGGGGCACACTCTCTATAATGTGTGGGAAACATTCCCTATATTGTGTGGGGAACACTCTATAATGCGTGGGAAATATTCTCTGTAATGTGTGGGAAAAATATTTCTATAATGTGTTGGAAACACTCTCTATTATGTGCGGGGAACACTCGATATAATGTGTGGGAAACACTCTCTGTATTGTGTGGGAAAGACTCTCTATAATGTGTGGGAAACATTCCCTATATTGTGTGGGGAACACTATGTAATATGTGGGAAACACTTTCTATAATGTGTGGGAAACACTTTCTATAATATGTGGGAAACACTCTCTATAATTTGTGGGGAACACTCTCTATAATGTGTGGGGAACACTCTCTATAATGTGTGGAAACACTCTGGATAATGCGTGGGAAATATTCTCTGTAATGTGTGGGAAAAATCTTTCTATAATGTGTTGGAAACACTCTCTATAATGTGTGGAAACACTTTTCTATCATGTGTGAAAAAACTCTCTATGATGTGTTGGGAACACTCTCTATAATGTGCGGGGAACACTCGCTATAATGTGTGGGAAACACTCTCTATAATGTGTGGTAAACACTTTCTATAATGTGTGGGGAACACTCTCTATAATGTGTGGGAAACACTTTCTATAATGTGTGGAAAGACTCTCTATAATGTGTGGGGAACACTCTCTGTAATGTGTGGGGAACACTCTCTATAATGTGTGGGGAACACTGTCCATAATGTGTGGGGAACACTCTCTATAATGTGTGGAAACACTCTCTATAATGTGTGGGAAACACTCTCTATAATCTGTGGGAAACACTTTCAAAAATTTAAGGTAGCGGTTTCTATAATGTGTGGGAAACACTCTCTATAATGTGTGGGGAACACTCTGTATAATGTGTGAGGAACACTCTGTATAATGTGTGAGGAACACTCTGTATAATGTGTGGGGAACATTCCCAATATTGTGTGGGAACACTCTCTATAATGTGTGGGGAGCACTCTATATTATGTGTGGGGAACATTCTCTGTAATGTGTGGAAACACTCTCTCTAATGTGTGGGAACACTCTCTATAATGTGTGGGGAACACTCTCTATAATGTGTGGGGAACACTCTTTATAATGTGTGGGGAACACTCTCGATAATGTGTGGGGAACACTCTCTATAATGTGTGGGGAACACTCTCTATAATGTGTGGGGAACACTCTCTATAATGTGTGGGGAACACTCTTTATAATGTGTGGGGAACACTCTCGATAATGTGTGGGGAACACTCTCTATAATGTGTGGGGAACACTCTCTATAATGTGTGGGGAACACTCTCTATAATGTGTGGGGAACACTCTTTATAATGTGTGGGGAACACTCTCTATAATGTGTGGGGAACACTCTCTATAATGTGTGGGGAACACTATCATGTGTGGGGAACACTCTCTATAATGTGTGGGGAACACTCTCGATAATGTGTGGGGAACATCCTCTATAATATGTGGGGAATCGTCGCTAAAATGTGTGGGAAACACTCTCTCTGTAATGTGTGGGAAACACTTTCTATAATGTGTGCGGAACACTCTCTGTGATGTGTGGTGTTAGCGTTAGTGTTTTCTCTGAAGAATCACTCAACACTCAGGGTCGGTTCCAATGCTGAAGCAGCTTTATTACGCTCAGCGGGAAGGAAAAACTCAGGACCGTATCCAGGTTTCTCTTCACAGAACAAAGAGTTACATGTACCTTTATATGTTTTACAACAGTTAAAAAACAGCTTACTGCAGTTACACAGCTCATCACGGCTGGACACAAGCCAATCATAACGATTATAGATTACATATAGGTTTTTTAATCCAATAGAATTCTCCTAGTAACCAGGGAACCATTGTCAATTTGGGTTGATCGATGACTTTATATGTTCTCTCCCTAGTTCTTTCATCTGGGAGAAATAATTGGTTTGTAGCCTTGTTTACAGCAAATGGTTTCCCTCTTATCTTTCTTCCTGGGGAATTAATTGGTTTATGGCCTTGTTCACAGGAGATGGCTTCCTTCTTATCTCTGCCTTCCCAGGCATTCCTACAGTGGGCCTCACAGGGTTATTGCTCGGTCAGTGAACGTTCAACAGTTCACAGTTTGACTACCTGATTTCCCATAATGCCTGGGCAGCCATTTTATGTGTGTGTCCATTTAAGCTTATGTGAGTTCTAAATATCCAGCAGGTGCCTAATGCCTAAATCTATATATATCTTTCGACTCTCTACAACAATTCCCCCTTTCGGTAAAGGGACTAGCCCTAGTCCCCTTTTAACCGAAATACTGCCTTTATCTGATATTTGTGCACGGCCCGGTATTCCTTGCCTCAACGTGCTGGCCAGTCACGCGGTTTCAGGAGTTCCGGTTGCTCAAATCAAATTAACAAAGGCTAGCTCCTCCCGTCCCCTTATCAAACAGACTTGTTTAATATCCAGGGAACGGTGATTGGTCCGTTTCTGCCGTTTGTGGCGCCTGCATACCTGGCAGGCCATCACGCCCCATGTTATTGCTAAGATTAATTGTATTCCGACCAGTGTGTGTGAAATAATTCGAATCCATGGGTGGATGTTCACATTTATTCCCCAGTCCCAGACCTTTCTCCACCAACTCTGACTTTGTAAGTCTACCTCGGTATCTTCTTTGATTTTAGTTTGTAGCTGGTGATAGAGTTTTACAGATTGACCCACTCTGAGCCTCAACTCCCGTAATACTTCGGTTAGATGTGGGATAGGGACCTGCTCTGGCTCGTCATAATCCTGCAAATGATCATGGAGCTGATCAGTTACTTCAATAACTTCGGACTTCCGGCGCCTAACCTGGGTGATATGCGCTTGCCCGATCGCGACAGGTCGTAGTGGTGTAAAGCAAAAGTTTGGCTGCGGTATAGGGCACTGCAGGTCATTATACTGGTATGAACGCTCAGTAGTAGAGACGCAGTATCTTCCCCTCCCTCCGTAGCCTGCCCTCGCGAAGTGCATGTGTGCGGGCACTATTTCTAGTACACATCCATTGGTTCGGTTAAACCCGCACTCGTCTAGTTCGCCTCGGCCCACCGGGTGAGGGCATACTGTGATTTCCCCCCTTTGCTTGCAATCTGCTAGGGAAATCCCGGTAAGTATGTTGTTTCGACGAACGGCAGAGGTGGTGGTCAGGTAGTAGCGTATGGAGACATTTTCCCGTATTACTCCGATATTCTCTAGTTGGTATAAGGGGAACGGCCCTGAGTCCGGCGTTGCTATGGGGATCAACAGGACTATCCCTATCCCGGTAGTCCTACCCATCTGGCAATCTGGAATTGCGGGGTATACTCGGGTCAGTCCCTTCAGAGTACAATTATCCAGTGTCCCCCTTTGGTTCGCCAACTGAGCTAAATGTGAACTGTCTATCCAATCGGGTACCTCCCCGCGTTGGATCTGGTCAAGGTTGTGGCGGATCTGTCCCACCATCCACAGACCATAAGCATGACAGAGTTGCCCCTGTCTTTGCTTTATTGTATCTTCTTGTTCTCTATCAATGAGGTGATTGATGGTTTTAGCGTGAGCTTCCAGGACTGAGATGCCATCCAACTGGATTTCGGCCCCCTCCTTTCCTAGGTTGGCCTGGTCTTCCTGGTTTTGCTCCACCCTCTCCAATAACCCCTTCATCACCCCTTTAAGCTGTTCTACCCTCTCATTTAGCCCTTGTATGTCTATCGAGTTCACTACGGAGGTTCCTGTATTGAAAACGGTAGCAACATCATTTACTATTTCCCTCTTCACCCTGGGTGCTAACCCCTGTCCCCGGAACTTACTGGCACCCATGGCATCGGCAGCCTGCTGCATTACGACTTTACTTAATACATTGTACATCTTCCTTGACTGTTCGGTACAATATTCCGGCATCTGGATGCCTGAAATATTGATCAGAACAGGCACAATTTCATGTTTAACATTATCATACAATAATTCCCCTTCGTTGTACATTGCAATCCCATTTTCTGGTCCCTTAGTAGTTATGGGACAAGGCAGTTCTTCGGGCAATGTAGTGATTCTTATGGGGCGCGGTGTCGGAGGGGGTGAGAAACATACATACAATTATATTGCAGCCGCCCCCGCCTCCTCGTAATACCCACACAGCCCCATTCCCTTCTTGCGGATGACTGATTGCTGGGATTGTCCCGGAGGCGCGCAAATTATGCCGAAAGTACATTCATCAGGCCCTTTGACATCCCTCCGTTTAATGCATCTGCTCCTTATACCCGTGGAGCACTGTACACATACTCTTATTCTTATTAGGATTCTTATTAGGATTCACTTGTAACCATGCATTAAAATAAGTCCTGTCCTTGCTCCAGTCCTTGGTTGCTGGGATGCACATTCCGTCCGTTAAATTAAACAAGACTCCATAGTTCATATAGTTGTTTATTTCCAGCGTGCTCTGCTGTCCGTCGGTGTTGCCCAGGGTACGTGCATGTCGCAGGGCTATCCATATTACGAGTAGCGCCTTTCGTATTCCCATTCCGGTAAGTATTATCTGTAATTTTAAACAGACGGCCTGGTCGTCACCAGGGGTTAAGTTTTTTTGCTCTACGAGTGTCCCTGTCACCCTGCAAAATCAGAAGGACAAGGTTATAATCGAACCATTTCGAGCTGAATCTGTAGGGCGTGCGCCCGTGTCTTTACCCACTTAAATATTACCCAAACTCCTATTATGACCAAGGCCAAAGCTATTCCTCCAAACATCGCTGTCTGCTTTACCGTTAGGTTGGGTTTGTGGACTACACCTACCCACCGTGGGGTACATTGGCTCTATTGCCAGAGGTGATGGTGCTATGGCTGCGCACTGCACTATCCGTCTAGTCCCGTTATCTCTTCCAGCCTGTTTATCTTAGCTTTTAACTCTTCAATTTGTTTTATTGAATATCTATTTCTTTATTGTATCAGGCAAGTATTATTACATAAGCTAGTTCTGTTTTTATTTTTGTTTCCTCTGTTAGGTGAGTCCTTTTTTTCCCTATTAAGAAATCCAAATTAATAATGTTCAGTATAAAACGGCTGTCAATGGAAAGGGTTAACTCCTTTCCAGGTTTGTAAGAAGACCTGATGTCATTACGTGACTTCACGTAATCATCTGAAAAAAAAGTCTTTGTGCCTTCAAAACTGGCTTCGAAATTAGGAATCCGTTAAACAGCATAAATCATTAGAGTAAACTCCAATGTTTTCTTAACTTCTAATTCAAGTACTTGCCAAAGAATTTTTTTTTTTTAAATTGTTTTAAAACAAGACCACACATACAATAGCAATTTTGTTTACTGAAATTCAATTCTGTTTTTTTTTTATTTCTCTCTTTCTCCTCGTTATCTTCAAAACCCTCCTGCTTGTTTAGACTGTTCGGGACATTTTGGAAATCTTTTCAAACTGCATTGAAACTTTTTCATAATTGAAAATTCGAATCCATGTAGAGTGTTTTTTACTTATTCCAATTTTTTTTTTTTTCCTCTTCTAATTAAACCAATATCTTTTTCACAGCAAACATCAACTAGTATTTAGTAAGTTATGTCTTTTTCCATTTAGTCCGTTACATCTTTTTTTTTTTTCTTTCTTCAAATTAGGTTTTGTATTTTACACGGAGGGTTCGTAACTCCATAAAGTTGTTAATTTGTTTACTTTCAAAGTGGCGTCTTTATCTTTTTCTTTTTCTCCATAACTGGAATGGAGACCAGCTTTGAGAGTTTGAGTGCTGCCTTTCGTTATCTCAAAATGCTCCAGTTTCAAAGCCGTTACTAAAGCTTGCTGTTTTTTAACATTTTCCAAAAGTTCCTTTTACACCTTCGCAGATAGCTCGCCACTTGCCCAGGAGTTTGACCTGATCAGATTTAATTTAATCTTTTTTTTTTTAAATCCACCTCAGTATTTCCTGTGCCTTCTCTGAATATCTCAAAATCCCAATTCAAACTTTGTAATTTCAATCTTTATTTGAAACTTTTTTTTTTAGAAGCTCTTTTTTTTTAAAGCATTCTTTATCTCATTCCGAGACTAAATTTATGTCTTTCAACCCAATCAATCATTGCATGTTTTCTTTCGGCAAGTAAGTGAGCATGTCAAATAAATATTTTGCTCAACAAACCTATTCTTTATTTGTTTATTCTCCTAGCTCCGTAACTTATCATCCGAATAAATCCACACCTGCGTTTCTAACTTAAATGTCTTAAAACTTCCCACATACAGGACAACATTACAAAGGGTTTAAAAAAAAAGACTTTCACTCTGTTTCTAAAATAAACAGACACTTGCATTCCTCTTCCAACCAGGCTTTCGGAACATGAAAACATAAAACAAAAATTCATTCTGCAGTCAAAAATCACACAGACACTTCTCACTCAACGATCAGACATTTACAACAGTCTCTCTTCTTGTTTTGGCCGGCTCTATTTTTGGATCCATGACCTTTCAGGGAATTCGTAGTTTTATCTAAATAATTCCTCACATAACTAATTCCTGAGGATTCCACCCTGCTTTAATCATTTTTTCAATTAGCTTCTTTTGTTTTTCCGCCAGGTGGCGGGTAAGCGACCCTTCTGGTCCCCACTCGAGTTTACTTGTTTTCATGGCCATTCCTGGGTAGGACTGGTATCGTTAGGAATCTACTCTCAGCGGTCCGCTTTCTTTCTAGCGCGACTTGTAGTAAACTGTCTCTTGGCTACTGTCAGGTCACAAGTTCTGCTGTTACACAAACTTATACAATTCTTAAAAACGCGTTTAAGCAATTCCCGCAGTGCTCTACGTATCCTTAACGACTACCTACCACCGCTCAGCCCGTTGGTCCGACCCTGTTCACAGGTTTGGATTCCGTTAGCCGCTGTACACCGCTTGGTTCTATCCCGGGGTATTTCAAATTACACTACTGGGTCCGGAAGATGTCTCTCGGTATCACGATCCCACGGTCTAAGTGTGTTCCCTACGCCTACTTGGTTCCTGGCCGTCACGTGGGACAAAAGTCCTCTTAATTCAGGCTCAGGCTAGGCGTTTGAGATATTAGACCGTCTCCTCATGTCGATCAACCAGCTTCCACCTTCCGCACCCTTTATACTTAAAAATTGTTTTTTATACTCACCCGGGTTTTTTTCCAAGGGCGTCCAGCGACTCCGGGAAATCCCGTCGACTACGCCATTGTTAGCGTTAGTGTTTTCTCTGAAGAATCACTCAACACTCAGGGTCGGTTCCAATGCTGAAGCAGCTTTATTACGCTCAGCGGGAAGGAAAAACTCAGGACCGTATCCAGGTTTCTCTTCACAGAACAAAGAGTTACATGTACCTTTATATGTTTTACAACAGTTAAAAAACAGCTTACTGCAGTTACACAGCTCATCACGGCTGGACACAAGCCAATCATAACGATTATAGATTACATATAGGTTTTTTAATCCAATAGAATTCTCCTAGTAACCAGGGAACCATTGTCAATTTGGGTTGATCGATGACTTTATATGTTCTCTCCCTAGTTCTTTCATCTGGGAGAAATAATTGGTTTGTAGCCTTGTTTACAGCAAATGGTTTCCCTCTTATCTTTCTTCCTGGGGAATTAATTGGTTTATGGCCTTGTTCACAGGAGATGGCTTCCTTCTTATCTCTGCCTTCCCAGGCATTCCTACAGTGGGCCTCACAGGGTTATTGCTCGGTCAGTGAACGTTCAACAGTTCACAGTTTGACTACCTGATTTCCCATAATGCCTGGGCAGCCATTTTATGTGTGTGTCCATTTAAGCTTATGTGAGTTCTAAATATCCAGCAGGTGCCTAATGCCTAAATCTATATATATCTTTCGACTCTCTACAACATGTGGGAAACACTTTCTCTAATGTGTGGGGAACACTCTCTGTGATGTGTGGGAAACACTTTCTCTAATGTGTGGGGAACACTCTCTATAATGTATGGGAAACACTTTCTAAAATTTAAGGTAACAGTTTCTATAATGTGTGGGGAACATACTCTATAATATGTGGGGAACATTCTGTATAATGTGTGAGGAACACTCTGTATAATGTGTGAGGAACACTCTCTATAATGTGTGGGGAACACTCTCTCTAATGTGTGGGGAAGACTCTCTAATGTGTGAGGAACATTCTCTGTAATATGTGGGGAACACTCTCTATAATGTGTGGGGAACACTCTCTATAATGTGTGGGGAACACTGTCTATAATGTGTGGGAAACATTCCCTATATTGTGTGGGGAACACTCTCTATAATGTGTGGAAACACTCTCTATAATGTGTGGGAAACATTCTCTATAATATGTGGGAAACACTCTCTATAATGTGTGGGGAACACTCTCTATAATGTGTGGGAAACATTCTCTATAATATGTGGGAAACACTCTCTATAATGTGTGGGGAACACTCTCTATAATGTGTGCGGAACACTCTCTATAATGTGTGGGGAACACTCTCTATAATGTGTGCGGAACACTCTCTATAATGTGTGGGAAACACTCTCTATAATGTGTGGGGCACACTCTCTATAATGTGTGGGAAACATTCCCTATATTGTGTGGGGAACACTCTATAATGCGTGGGAAATATTCTCTGTAATGTGTGGGAAAAATATTTCTATAATGTGTTGGAAACACTCTCTATTATGTGCGGGGAACACTCGATATATTGTGTGGGAAACACTCTCTATAATTTGTCGGGAAGACTCTCTATAATGTGTGTGGAAACACTCTCTATAATGTGTTGGGAACACTCTCTATAATGTGTGGGGAACATTCTCTATAATGTGTGGGAATCACTCTCTATAATGTGTGGGAAACACTCTCTATAATGTGTGGGGAACACTCTCTATAATGTGTGGGGAGCATTCTCTATAATGTGTGGGAAACACTCTCTATAATGTGTGGGAAACACTCTCTATAATGTGTGGGGAACACTCTCTATAATGTGTGGGGAACATTCTCTATAATGTGTGGGAATCACTCTCTATAATGTGTGGAAACACTCTCTATAATGTGTGGAAACACTCTCTATAATGTGTGGGGAACACTGTCTATAATGTGTGGGGAACACTCTCTATAATGTGTGGAAACACTCTGGATAATGCGTGGGAAATATTCTCTGTAATGTGTGGGAAAAATCTTTCTATAATGTGTTGGAAACACTCTCTATAATGTGTGGAAACACTCTCTATAATGTGTGGGGAACACTCTCTATAATGTGTGGAAACACTTTCTATAATATGTGGTGAACACTCTCTATAATGTGTGGAAACACTCTCTATAATGTGTGGGGAACACTCTCTATAATGTGTGGGAAACATTCTCTATAATATGTGGGAAACACTCTCTATAATGTGTGGGGAACACTCTCTATAATGTGTGCGGAACACTCTCTATAATGTGTGGGGAACACTCTCTATAATGTGTGGGGAACACTCTCTATAATGTGTGGGAAACATTCTCTATAATATGTGGGAAACACTCTCTATAATGTCTGGGGAACACTCTCTATAATGTGTGGGAAAGACTCTCTATAATGTGTGGGAAACATTCCCTATATTGTGTGGGAAACACTTTCTATAATGTGTGGGAAACACTTTCTATAATATGTGGGAAACACTCTCTATAATGTGTGGGGAAGACTCTCTAATGTGTGAGGAACATTCTCTGTAATATGTGGGGAACACTGTCTATAATGTGTGGGAAACATTCCCTATATTGTGTGGGGAACACTCTCTATAATGTGTGGAAACACTCTCTATAATGTGTGGGGAACACTCTCTATAATGTGTGGGAAACATTCCCTATATTGTGTGGGGAACACTTTCTATAATGTGTGGGAAACACTTTCTATAATATGTGGGAAACACTCTCTATAATGTGTGGAAACACTCTCTATAATGTGTGGGGAACACTCTCTATAATGTGTGGAAACACTCTCTATAATGTGTGGGGAACACTCTCTATAATGTGTGGAAACACTCTCTATAATGTGTGGGGAACACTCTCTATAATGTGTGAGGAACACTCTATAATGTGTGGGGAACACTCTCTATAATGTGTGAGGAACACTCTCTATAATGTGTGGGGCACACTCTCTATAATGTGTGGGAAATATTCCCTATATTGTGTGGGGAACACTCTCTGTATTGTGTGGGAAAGACTCTCTATAATGTGTGGGAAACATTCCCTATATTGTGTGGGGAACACTATGTAATGTGTGGGAAACATTCTCTGTAATATGTGGGAAACACTTTCTATAATGTGTGGGAAACACTTTCTATAATATGTGGGAAACACTCTCTATAATTTGTGGGGAACACTCTCTATAATATGTGGGAAACACTTTCTATAATGTGTGGGAAACACTTTCTATAATATGTGGGAAACACTCTATAATTTGTGGGGAACACTCTCTATAATGTGTGGAAACACTCTCTATAATGTGTGGGAAACACTCTCTATAATGTGTGGGGAACATTCTCTATAATGTGTGGGAATCACTCTCTATAATGTGTGGAAACACTCTCTATAATGTGTGGAAACACTCTCTATAATGTGTTGGGAACACTCTCTATAATGTGTGGGGAACACTGTCTATAATGTGTGGGGAACACTCTCTATAATGTGTGGAAACACTCTGGATAATGCGTGGGAAATATTCTCTGTAATGTGTGGGAAAAATCTTTCTATAATGTGTTGGAAACACTCTCTATAATGTGTGGAAACACTCTCTATAATGTGTGGGGAACACTCTCTATAATGTGTGGAAACACTTTCTATAATGTGTGGGGAACACTCTCTATAATGTGTGGAAACACTCTCTATAATGTGTGGGGAACACTCTCTATAATGTGTGGGAAACATTCTCTATAATATGTGGGAAACACTCTCTATAATGTGTGGGGAACACTCTCTATAATGTGTGCGGAACACTCTCTATAATGTGTGGGGAACACTCTCTGTATTGTGTGGGAAAGACTCTCTATAATGTGTGGGAAACATTCCCTATATTGTGTGGGAAACACTTTCTATAATGTGTGGGAAACACTTTCTATAATATGTGGGAAACACTCTCTATAATGTGTGGGGAAGACTCTCTAATGTGTGAGGAACATTCTCTGTAATATGTGGGGAACACTGTCTATAATGTGTGGGAAACATTCCCTATATTGTGTGGGGAACACTCTCTATAATGTGTGGAAACACTCTCTATAATGTGTGGGGAACACTCTCTATAATGTGTGGGAAACATTCCCTATATTGTGTGGGGAACACTTTCTATAATGTGTGGGAAACACTTTCTATAATATGTGGGAAACACTCTCTATAATGTGTGGAAACACTCTCTATAATGTGTGGAAACACTCTCTATAATGTGTGGGGAACACTCTCTATAATGTGTGAGGAACACTCTCTATAATGTGTGGAAACACTCTCTATAATGTGTGGGGAACACTCTCTATAATGTGTGAGGAACACTCTCTATAATGTGTGGGGCACACTCTCTATAATGTGTGGAAACACTGTCTATAATGTGTGGGAAACATTCCCTATATTGTGTGGGGAACACTCTCTATAATGTGTGGAAACACTCTCTATAATGTGTGGGAAACATTCTCTATAATATGTGGGAAACACTCTCTATAATGTGTGGGGAACACTCTCTATAATGTGTGGGAAACATTCTCTATAATATGTGGGAAACACTCTCTATAATGTGTGGGGAACACTCTCTATAATGTGTGCGGAACACTCTCTATAATGTGTGGGGAACACTCTCTATAATGTGTGCGGAACACTCTCTATAATGTGTGGGGAACACTCTCTATAATGTGTGGGAAACACTCTCTATAATGTGTGGGGCACACTCTCTATAATGTGTGGGAAACATTCCCTATATTGTGTGGGGAACACTCTATAATGCGTGGGAAATATTCTCTGTAATGTGTGGGAAAAATATTTCTATAATGTGTTGGAAACACTCTCTATTATGTGCGGGGAACACTCGATATAATGTGTGGGAAACACTCTCTGTATTGTGTGGGAAAGACTCTCTATAATGTGTGGGAAACATTCCCTATATTGTGTGGGGAACACTATGTAATATGTGGGAAACACTTTCTATAATGTGTGGGAAACACTTTCTATAATATGTGGGAAACACTCTCTATAATTTGTGGGGAACACTCTCTATAATGTGTGGGGAACACTCTCTATAATGTGTGGAAACACTCTGGATAATGCGTGGGAAATATTCTCTGTAATGTGTGGGAAAAATCTTTCTATAATGTGTTGGAAACACTCTCTATAATGTGTGGAAACACTTTTCTATCATGTGTGAAAAAACTCTCTATGATGTGTTGGGAACACTCTCTATAATGTGCGGGGAACACTCGCTATAATGTGTGGGAAACACTCTCTATAATTTGTCGGGAAGACTCTCTACAATGTGTGTGAAACACTCCCTATAATGTGTGGAAAGACTCTCTATAATGTGTGGGGAACACTCTCTGTAATGTGTGAGAAACACTCTCTATAATGTGTGGTAAACACTTTCTATAATGTGTGGGGAACACTCTCTATAATGTGTGGGAAACACTTTCTATAATGTGTGGAAAGACTCTCTATAATGTGTGGGGAACACTCTCTGTAATGTGTGGGGAACACTCTCTATAATGTGTGGGGAACACTGTCCATAATGTGTGGGGAACACTCTCTATAATGTGTGGAAACACTCTCTATAATGTGTGGGAAACACTCTCTATAATCTGTGGGAAACACTTTCAAAAATTTAAGGTAGCGGTTTCTATAATGTGTGGGAAACACTCTCTATAATATGTGGGGAACACTCTGTATAATGTGTGAGGAACACTCTGTATAATGTGTGAGGAACACTCTGTATAATGTGTGGGGAACATTCCCAATATTGTGTGGGAACACTCTCTATAATGTGTGGGGAGCACTCTATATTATGTGTGGGGAACATTCTCTGTAATGTGTGGAAACACTCTCTCTAATGTGTGGGAACACTCTCTATAATGTGTGGGGAACACTCTCTATAATGTGTGGGGAACACTCTTTATAATGTGTGGGGAACACTCTCGATAATGTGTGGGGAACACTCTCTATAATGTGTGGGGAACACTCTCTATAATGTGTGGGGAACACTATCATGTGTGGGGAACACTCTCTATAATGTGTGGGGAACACTCTCGATAATGTGTGGGGAACATCCTCTATAATATGTGGGGAATCGTCGCTAAAATGTGTGGGAAACACTCTCTCTGTAATGTGTGGGAAACACTTTCTATAATGTGTGGGAAATACTTTCTATAATGTGTGGGGAACACTCTCTGTGATGTGTGGGAAACACTTTCTCTAATGTGTGGGGAACACTCTCTGTGATGTGTGGGAAACACTTTCTCTAATGTGTGGGGAACACTCTCTATAATGTATGGGAAACACTTTCTAAAATTTAAGGTAACAGTTTCTATAATGTGTGGGGAACATACTCTATAATATGTGGGGAACATTCTGTATAATGTGTGAGGAACACTCTGTATAATGTGTGAGGAACACTCTCTATAATGTGTGGGGAACACTCTCTCTAATGTGTGGGGAAGACTCTCTAATGTGTGAGGAACATTCTCTGTAATATGTGGGGAACACTCTCTATAATGTGTGGGGAACACTCTCTATAATGTGTGGGGAACACTGTCTATAATGTGTGGGAAACATTCCCTATATTGTGTGGGGAACACTCTCTATAATGTGTGGAAACACTCTCTATAATGTGTGGGAAACATTCTCTATAATATGTGGGAAACACTCTCTATAATGTGTGGGGAACACTCTCTATAATGTGTGGGAAACATTCTCTATAATATGTGGGAAACACTCTCTATAATGTGTGGGGAACACTCTCTGTAATGTGTGAGAAACACTCTCTATAATGTGTGGTAAACACTTTCTATAATGTGTGGGGAACACTCTCTATAATGTGTGGGAAACACTTTCTATAATGTGTGGAAAGACTCTCTATAATGTGTGGGGAACACTCTCTGTAATGTGTGGGGAACACTCTCTATAATGTGTGGGGAACACTGTCCATAATGTGTGGGGAACACTCTCTATAATGTGTGGAAACACTCTCTATAATGTGTGGGAAACACTCTCTATAATCTGTGGGAAACACTTTCAAAAATTTAAGGTAGCGGTTTCTATAATGTGTGGGAAACACTCTCTATAATGTGTGGGGAACACTCTGTATAATGTGTGAGGAACACTCTGTATAATGTGTGAGGAACACTCTGTATAATGTGTGGGGAACATTCCCAATATTGTGTGGGAACACTCTCTATAATGTGTGGGGAGCACTCTATATTATGTGTGGGGAACATTCTCTGTAATGTGTGGAAACACTCTCTCTAATGTGTGGGAACACTCTCTATAATGTGTGGGGAACACTCTCTATAATGTGTGGGGAACACTCTTTATAATGTGTGGGGAACACTCTCGATAATGTGTGGGGAACACTCTCTATAATGTGTGGGGAACACTCTCTATAATGTGTGGGGAACACTATCATGTGTGGGGAACACTCTCTATAATGTGTGGGGAACACTCTCGATAATGTGTGGGGAACATCCTCTATAATATGTGGGGAATCGTCGCTAAAATGTGTGGGAAACACTCTCTCTGTAATGTGTGGGAAACACTTTCTATAATGTGTGGGAAATACTTTCTATAATGTGTGGGGAACACTCTCTGTGATGTGTGGGAAACACTTTCTCTAATGTGTGGGGAACACTCTCTGATGTGTGGGAAACACTTTCTCTAATGTGTGGGGAACACTCTCTATAATGTATGGGAAACACTTTCTAAAATTTAAGGTAACAGTTTCTATAATGTGTGGGGAACATACTCTATAATATGTGGGGAACATTCTGTATAATGTGTGAGGAACACTCTGTATAATGTGTGAGGAACACTCTCTATAATGTGTGGGGAACACTCTCTCTAATGTGTGGGGAAGACTCTCTAATGTGTGAGGAACATTCTCTGTAATATGTGGGGAACACTCTCTATAATGTGTGGGGAACACTCTCTATAATGTGTGGGGAACACTGTCTATAATGTGTGGGAAACATTCCCTATATTGTGTGGGGAACACTCTCTATAATGTGTGGAAACACTCTCTATAATGTGTGGGAAACATTCTCTATAATATGTGGGAAACACTCTCTATAATGTGTGGGGAACACTCTCTATAATGTGTGGGAAACATTCTCTATAATATGTGGGAAACACTCTCTATAATGTGTGGGGAACACTCTCTATAATGTGTGCGGAACACTCTCTATAATGTGTGGGGAACACTCTCTATAATGTGTGCGGAACACTCTCTATAATGTGTGGGGAACACTCTCTATAATGTGTGGGAAACACTCTCTATAATGTGTGGGGCACACTCTCTATAATGTGTGGGAAACATTCCCTATATTGTGTGGGGAACACTCTATAATGCGTGGGAAATATTCTCTGTAATGTGTGGGAAAAATATTTCTATAATGTGTTGGAAACACTCTCTATTATGTGCGGGGAACACTCGATATATTGTGTGGGAAACACTCTCTATAATTTGTCGGGAAGACTCTCTATAATGTGTGTGGAAACACTCTCTATAATGTGTTGGGAACACTCTCTATAATGTGTGGGGAACATTCTCTATAATGTGTGGGAATCACTCTCTATAATGTGTGGGAAACACTCTCTATAATGTGTGGGGAACACTCTCTATAATGTGTGGGGAGCATTCTCTATAATGTGTGGGAAACACTCTCTATAATGTGTGGGAAACACTCTCTATAATGTGTGGGGAACACTCTCTATAATGTGTGGGGAACATTCTCTATAATGTGTGGGAATCACTCTCTATAATGTGTGGAAACACTCTCTATAATGTGTGGAAACACTCTCTATAATGTGTGGGGAACACTGTCTATAATGTGTGGGGAACACTCTCTATAATGTGTGGAAACACTCTGGATAATGCGTGGGAAATATTCTCTGTAATGTGTGGGAAAAATCTTTCTATAATGTGTTGGAAACACTCTCTATAATGTGTGGAAACACTCTCTATAATGTGTGGGGAACACTCTCTATAATGTGTGGAAACACTTTCTATAATGTGTGGGGAACACTCTCTATAATGTGTGGAAACACTCTCTATAATGTGTGGGGAACACTCTCTATAATGTGTGGGAAACATTCTCTATAATATGTGGGAAACACTCTCTATAATGTGTGGGGAACACTCTCTATAATGTGTGCGGAACACTCTCTATAATGTGTGGGGAACACTCTCTATAATGTGTGGGGAACACTCTCTATAATGTGTGGGAAACATTCTCTATAATATGTGGGAAACACTCTCTATAATGTCTGGGGAACACTCTCTATAATGTGTGGGAAAGACTCTCTATAATGTGTGGGAAACATTCCCTATATTGTGTGGGAAACACTTTCTATAATGTGTGGGAAACACTTTCTATAATATGTGGGAAACACTCTCTATAATGTGTGGGGAAGACTCTCTAATGTGTGAGGAACATTCTCTGTAATATGTGGGGAACACTGTCTATAATGTGTGGGAAACATTCCCTATATTGTGTGGGGAACACTCTCTATAATGTGTGGAAACACTCTCTATAATGTGTGGGGAACACTCTCTATAATGTGTGGGAAACATTCCCTATATTGTGTGGGGAACACTTTCTATAATGTGTGGGAAACACTTTCTATAATATGTGGGAAACACTCTCTATAATGTGTGGAAACACTCTCTATAATGTGTGGGGAACACTCTCTATAATGTGTGGAAACACTCTCTATAATGTGTGGGGAACACTCTCTATAATGTGTGGAAACACTCTCTATAATGTGTGGGGAACACTCTCTATAATGTGTGAGGAACACTCTATAATGTGTGGGGAACACTCTCTATAATGTGTGAGGAACACTCTCTATAATGTGTGGGGCACACTCTCTATAATGTGTGGGAAATATTCCCTATATTGTGTGGGGAACACTCTCTGTATTGTGTGGGAAAGACTCTCTATAATGTGTGGGAAACATTCCCTATATTGTGTGGGGAACACTATGTAATGTGTGGGAAACATTCTCTGTAATATGTGGGAAACACTTTCTATAATGTGTGGGAAACACTTTCTATAATATGTGGGAAACACTCTCTATAATTTGTGGGGAACACTCTCTATAATATGTGGGAAACACTTTCTATAATGTGTGGGAAACACTTTCTATAATATGTGGGAAACACTCTATAATTTGTGGGGAACACTCTCTATAATGTGTGGAAACACTCTCTATAATGTGTGGGAAACACTCTCTATAATGTGTGGGGAACATTCTCTATAATGTGTGGGAATCACTCTCTATAATGTGTGGAAACACTCTCTATAATGTGTGGAAACACTCTCTATAATGTGTTGGGAACACTCTCTATAATGTGTGGGGAACACTGTCTATAATGTGTGGGGAACACTCTCTATAATGTGTGGAAACACTCTGGATAATGCGTGGGAAATATTCTCTGTAATGTGTGGGAAAAATCTTTCTATAATGTGTTGGAAACACTCTCTATAATGTGTGGAAACACTCTCTATAATGTGTGGGGAACACTCTCTATAATGTGTGGAAACACTTTCTATAATGTGTGGGGAACACTCTCTATAATGTGTGAGGAACACTCTCTATAATGTGTGGGGCACACTCTCTATAATGTGTGGAAACACTGTCTATAATGTGTGGGAAACATTCCCTATATTGTGTGGGGAACACTCTCTATAATGTGTGGAAACACTCTCTATAATGTGTGGGAAACATTCTCTATAATATGTGGGAAACACTCTCTATAATGTGTGGGGAACACTCTCTATAATGTGTGGGAAACATTCTCTATAATATGTGGGAAACACTCTCTATAATGTGTGGGGAACACTCTCTATAATGTGTGCGGAACACTCTCTATAATGTGTGGGGAACACTCTCTATAATGTGTGCGGAACACTCTCTATAATGTGTGGGGAACACTCTCTATAATGTGTGGGAAACACTCTCTATAATGTGTGGGGCACACTCTCTATAATGTGTGGGAAACATTCCCTATATTGTGTGGGGAACACTCTATAATGCGTGGGAAATATTCTCTGTAATGTGTGGGAAAAATATTTCTATAATGTGTTGGAAACACTCTCTATTATGTGCGGGGAACACTCGATATAATGTGTGGGAAACACTCTCTGTATTGTGTGGGAAAGACTCTCTATAATGTGTGGGAAACATTCCCTATATTGTGTGGGGAACACTATGTAATATGTGGGAAACACTTTCTATAATGTGTGGGAAACACTTTCTATAATATGTGGGAAACACTCTATAATTTGTGGGGAACACTCTCTATAATGTGTGGGGAACACTCTCTATAATGTGTGGAAACACTCTGGATAATGCGTGGGAAATATTCTCTGTAATGTGTGGGAAAAATCTTTCTATAATGTGTTGGAAACACTCTCTATAATGTGTGGAAACACTTTTCTATCATGTGTGAAAAAACTCTCTATGATGTGTTGGGAACACTCTCTATAATGTGCGGGGAACACTCGCTATAATGTGTGGGAAACACTCTCTATAATTTGTCGGGAAGACTCTCTACAATGTGTGTGAAACACTCCCTATAATGTGTGGAAAGACTCTCTATAATGTGTGGGGAACACTCTCTGTAATGTGTGAGAAACACTCTCTATAATGTGTGGTAAACACTTTCTATAATGTGTGGGGAACACTCTCTATAATGTGTGGGAAACACTTTCTATAATGTGTGGAAAGACTCTCTATAATGTGTGGGGAACACTCTCTGTAATGTGTGGGGAACACTCTCTATAATGTGTGGGGAACACTGTCCATAATGTGTGGGGAACACTCTCTATAATGTGTGGAAACACTCTCTATAATGTGTGGGAAACACTCTCTATAATCTGTGGGAAACACTTTCAAAAATTTAAGGTAGCGGTTTCTATAATGTGTGGGAAACACTCTCTATAATATGTGGGGAACACTCTGTATAATGTGTGAGGAACACTCTGTATAATGTGTGAGGAACACTCTGTATAATGTGTGGGGAACATTCCCAATATTGTGTGGGAACACTCTCTATAATGTGTGGGGAGCACTCTATATTATGTGTGGGGAACATTCTCTGTAATGTGTGGAAACACTCTCTCTAATGTGTGGGAACACTCTCTATAATGTGTGGGGAACACTCTCTATAATGTGTGGGGAACACTCTTTATAATGTGTGGGGAACACTCTCGATAATGTGTGGGGAACACTCTCTATAATGTGTGGGGAACACTCTCTATAATGTGTGGGGAACACTATCATGTGTGGGGAACACTCTCTATAATGTGTGGGGAACACTCTCGATAATGTGTGGGGAACATCCTCTATAATATGTGGGGAATCGTCGCTAAAATGTGTGGGAAACACTCTCTCTGTAATGTGTGGGAAACACTTTCTATAATGTGTGGGAAATACTTTCTATAATGTGTGGGGAACACTCTCTGTGATGTGTGGGAAACACTTTCTCTAATGTGTGGGGAACACTCTCTGTGATGTGTGGGAAACACTTTCTCTAATGTGTGGGGAACACTCTCTATAATGTATGGGAAACACTTTCTAAAATTTAAGGTAACAGTTTCTATAATGTGTGGGGAACATACTCTATAATATGTGGGGAACATTCTGTATAATGTGTGAGGAACACTCTGTATAATGTGTGAGGAACACTCTCTATAATGTGTGGGGAACACTCTCTCTAATGTGTGGGGAAGACTCTCTAATGTGTGAGGAACATTCTCTGTAATATGTGGGGAACACTCTCTATAATGTGTGGGGAACACTCTCTATAATGTGTGGGGAACACTGTCTATAATGTGTGGGAAACATTCCCTATATTGTGTGGGGAACACTCTCTATAATGTGTGGAAACACTCTCTATAATGTGTGGGAAACATTCTCTATAATATGTGGGAAACACTCTCTATAATGTGTGGGGAACACTCTCTATAATGTGTGGGAAACATTCTCTATAATATGTGGGAAACACTCTCTATAATGTGTGGGGAACACTCTCTATAATGTGTGGTAAACACTTTCTATAATGTGTGGGGAACACTCTCTATAATGTGTGGGAAACACTTTCTATAATGTGTGGAAAGACTCTCTATAATGTGTGGGGAACACTCTCTGTAATGTGTGGGGAACACTCTCTATAATGTGTGGGGAACACTGTCCATAATGTGTGGGGAACACTCTCTATAATGTGTGGAAACACTCTCTATAATGTGTGGGAAACACTCTCTATAATCTGTGGGAAACACTTTCAAAAATTTAAGGTAGCGGTTTCTATAATGTGTGGGAAACACTCTCTATAATGTGTGGGGAACACTCTGTATAATGTGTGAGGAACACTCTGTATAATGTGTGAGGAACACTCTGTATAATGTGTGGGGAACATTCCCAATATTGTGTGGGAACACTCTCTATAATGTGTGGGGAGCACTCTATATTATGTGTGGGGAACATTCTCTGTAATGTGTGGAAACACTCTCTCTAATGTGTGGGAACACTCTCTATAATGTGTGGGGAACACTCTCTATAATGTGTGGGGAACACTCTTTATAATGTGTGGGGAACACTCTCGATAATGTGTGGGGAACACTCTCTATAATGTGTGGGGAACACTCTCTATAATGTGTGGGGAACACTATCATGTGTGGGGAACACTCTCTATAATGTGTGGGGAACACTCTCGATAATGTGTGGGGAACATCCTCTATAATATGTGGGGAATCGTCGCTAAAATGTGTGGGAAACACTCTCTCTGTAATGTGTGGGAAACACTTTCTATAATGTGTGGGAAATACTTTCTATAATGTGTGGGGAACACTCTCTGTGATGTGTGGGAAACACTTTCTCTAATGTGTGGGGAACACTCTCTGATGTGTGGGAAACACTTTCTCTAATGTGTGGGGAACACTCTCTATAATGTATGGGAAACACTTTCTAAAATTTAAGGTAACAGTTTCTATAATGTGTGGGGAACATACTCTATAATATGTGGGGAACATTCTGTATAATGTGTGAGGAACACTCTGTATAATGTGTGAGGAACACTCTCTATAATGTGTGGGGAACACTCTCTCTAATGTGTGGGGAAGACTCTCTAATGTGTGAGGAACATTCTCTGTAATATGTGGGGAACACTCTCTATAATGTGTGGGGAACACTCTCTATAATGTGTGGGGAACACTGTCTATAATGTGTGGGAAACATTCCCTATATTGTGTGGGGAACACTCTCTATAATGTGTGGAAACACTCTCTATAATGTGTGGGAAACATTCTCTATAATATGTGGGAAACACTCTCTATAATGTGTGGGGAACACTCTCTATAATGTGTGGGAAACATTCTCTATAATATGTGGGAAACACTCTCTATAATGTGTGGGGAACACTCTCTATAATGTGTGCGGAACACTCTCTATAATGTGTGGGGAACACTCTCTATAATGTGTGCGGAACACTCTCTATAATGTGTGGGGAACACTCTCTATAATGTGTGGGAAACACTCTCTATAATGTGTGGGGCACACTCTCTATAATGTGTGGGAAACATTCCCTATATTGTGTGGGGAACACTCTATAATGCGTGGGAAATATTCTCTGTAATGTGTGGGAAAAATATTTCTATAATGTGTTGGAAACACTCTCTATTATGTGCGGTGAACACTCGATATATTGTGTGGGAAACACTCTCTATAATTTGTCGGGAAGACTCTCTATAATGTGTGTGGAAACACTCTCTATAATGTGTTGGGAACACTCTCTATAATGTGTGGGGAACATTCTCTATAATGTGTGGGAATCACTCTCTATAATGTGTGGGAAACACTCTCTATAATGTGTGGGGAACACTCTCTATAATGTGTGGGGAGCATTCTCTATAATGTGTGGGAAACACTCTCTATAATGTGTGGGAAACACTCTCTATAATGTGTGGGGAACACTCTCTATAATGTGTGGGGAACATTCTCTATAATGTGTGGGAATCACTCTCTATAATGTGTGGAAACACTCTCTATAATGTGTGGAAACACTCTCTATAATGTGTGGGGAACACTGTCTATAATGTGTGGGGAACACTCTCTATAATGTGTGGAAACACTCTGGATAATGCGTGGGAAATATTCTCTGTAATGTGTGGGAAAAATCTTTCTATAATGTGTTGGAAACACTCTCTATAATGTGTGGAAACACTCTCTATAATGTGTGGGGAACACTCTCTATAATGTGTGGAAACACTTTCTATAATGTGTGGGGAACACTCTCTATAATGTGTGGAAACACTCTCTATAATGTGTGGGGAACACTCTCTATAATGTGTGGGAAACATTCTCTATAATATGTGGGAAACACTCTCTATAATGTGTGGGGAACACTCTCTATAATGTGTGCGGAACACTCTCTATAATGTGTGGGGAACACTCTCTATAATGTGTGGGGAACACTCTCTATAATGTGTGGGAAACATTCTCTATAATATGTGGGAAACACTCTCTATAATGTCTGGGGAACACTCTCTATAATGTGTGGGAAAGACTCTCTATAATGTGTGGGAAACATTCCCTATATTGTGTGGGAAACACTTTCTATAATGTGTGGGAAACACTTTCTATAATATGTGGGAAACACTCTCTATAATGTGTGGGGAAGACTCTCTAATGTGTGAGGAACATTCTCTGTAATATGTGGGGAACACTGTCTATAATGTGTGGGAAACATTCCCTATATTGTGTGGGGAACACTCTCTATAATGTGTGGAAACACTCTCTATAATGTGTGGGGAACACTCTCTATAATGTGTGGGAAACATTCCCTATATTGTGTGGGGAACACTTTCTATAATGTGTGGGAAACACTTTCTATAATATGTGGGAAACACTCTCTATAATGTGTGGAAACACTCTCTATAATGTGTGGGGAACACTCTCTATAATGTGTGGAAACACTCTCTATAATGTGTGGGGAACACTCTCTATAATGTGTGGAAACACTCTCTATAATGTGTGGGGAACACTCTCTATAATGTGTGAGGAACACTCTATAATGTGTGGGGAACACTCTCTATAATGTGTGAGGAACACTCTCTATAATGTGTGGGGCACACTCTCTATAATGTGTGGGAAATATTCCCTATATTGTGTGGGGAACACTCTCTGTATTGTGTGGGAAAGACTCTCTATAATGTGTGGGAAACATTCCCTATATTGTGTGGGGAACACTATGTAATGTGTGGGAAACATTCTCTGTAATATGTGGGAAACACTTTCTATAATGTGTGGGAAACACTTTCTATAATATGTGGGAAACACTCTCTATAATTTGTGGGGAACACTCTCTATAATATGTGGGAAACACTTTCTATAATGTGTGGGAAACACTTTCTATAATATGTGGGAAACACTCTATAATTTGTGGGGAACACTCTCTATAATGTGTGGAAACACTCTCTATAATGTGTGGGAAACACTCTCTATAATGTGTGGGGAACATTCTCTATAATGTGTGGGAATCACTCTCTATAATGTGTGGAAACACTCTCTATAATGTGTGGAAACACTCTCTATAATGTGTTGGGAACACTCTCTATAATGTGTGGGGAACACTGTCTATAATGTGTGGGGAACACTCTCTATAATGTGTGGAAACACTCTGGATAATGCGTGGGAAATATTCTCTGTAATGTGTGGGAAAAATCTTTCTATAATGTGTTGGAAACACTCTCTATAATGTGTGGAAACACTCTCTATAATGTGTGGGGAACACTCTCTATAATGTGTGGAAACACTTTCTATAATGTGTGGGGAACACTCTCTATAATGTGTGGAAACACTCTCTATAATGTGTGGGGAACACTCTCTATAATGTGTGGGAAACATTCTCTATAATATGTGGGAAACACTCTCTATAATGTGTGGGGAACACTCTCTATAATGTGTGCGGAACACTCTCTATAATGTGTGGGGAACACTCTCTGTATTGTGTGGGAAAGACTCTCTATAATGTGTGGGAAACATTCCCTATATTGTGTGGGAAACACTTTCTATAATGTGTGGGAAACACTTTCTATAATATGTGGGAAACACTCTCTATAATGTGTGGGGAAGACTCTCTAATGTGTGAGGAACATTCTCTGTAATATGTGGGGAACACTGTCTATAATGTGTGGGAAACATTCCCTATATTGTGTGGGGAACACTCTCTATAATGTGTGGAAACACTCTCTATAATGTGTGGGGAACACTCTCTATAATGTGTGGGAAACATTCCCTATATTGTGTGGGGAACACTTTCTATAATGTGTGGGAAACACTTTCTATAATATGTGGGAAACACTCTCTATAATGTGTGGAAACACTCTCTATAATGTGTGGGGAACACTCTCTATAATGTGTGGAAACACTCTCTATAATGTGTGGGGAACACTCTCTATAATGTGTGGAAACACTCTCTATAATGTGTGGGGAACACTCTCTATAATGTGTGAGGAACACTCTATAATGTGTGGGGAACACTCTCTATAATGTGTGAGGAACACTCTCTATAATGTGTGGGGCACACTCTCTATAATGTGTGGGAAATATTCCCTATATTGTGTGGGGAACACTCTCTGTATTGTGTGGGAAAGACTCTCTATAATGTGTGGGAAACATTCCCTATATTGTGTGGGGAACACTATGTAATGTGTGGGAAACATTCTCTGTAATATGTGGGAAACACTTTCTATAATGTGTGGGAAACACTTTCTATAATATGTGGGAAACACTCTCTATAATTTGTGGGGAACACTCTCTATAATATGTGGGAAACACTTTCTATAATGTGTGGGAAACACTTTCTATAATATGTGGGAAACACTCTATAATTTGTGGGGAACACTCTCTATAATGTGTGGAAACACTCTCTATAATGTGTGGGAAACACTCTCTATAATGTGTGGGGAACATTCTCTATAATGTGTGGGAATCACTCTCTATAATGTGTGGAAACACTCTCTATAATGTGTGGAAACACTCTCTATAATGTGTTGGGAACACTCTCTATAATGTGTGGGGAACACTGTCTATAATGTGTGGGGAACACTCTCTATAATGTGTGGAAACACTCTGGATAATGCGTGGGAAATATTCTCTGTAATGTGTGGGAAAAATCTTTCTATAATGTGTTGGAAACACTCTCTATAATGTGTGGAAACACTCTCTATAATGTGTGGGGAACACTCTCTATAATGTGTGGAAACACTTTCTATAATGTGTGGGGAACACTCTCTATAATGTGTGGAAACACTCTCTATAATGTGTGGGGAACACTCTCTATAATGTGTGGGAAACATTCTCTATAATATGTGGGAAACACTCTCTATAATGTGTGGGGAACACTCTCTATAATGTGTGCGGAACACTCTCTATAATGTGTGGGGAACACTCTCTATAATGTGTGGGGAACACTCTCTATAATGTGTGGGAAACATTCTCTATAATATGTGGGAAACACTCTCTATAATGTCTGGGGAACACTCTCTATAATGTGTGTGAAAGACTCTCTATAATGTGTGGGAAACATTCCCTATATTGTGTGGGAAACACTTTCTATAATGTGTGGGAAACACTTTCTATAATATGTGGGAAACACTCTCTATAATGTGTGGGGAAGACTCTCTAATGTGTGAGGAACATTCTCTGTAATATGTGGGGAACACTGTCTATAATGTGTGGGAAACATTCCCTATATTGTGTGGGGAACACTCTCTATAATGTGTGGAAACACTCTCTATAATGTGTGGGGAACACTCTCTATAATGTGTGGGAAACATTCCCTATATTGTGTGGGGAACACTTTCTATAATGTGTGGGAAACACTTTCTATAATATGTGGGAAACACTCTCTATAATGTGTGGAAACACTCTCTATAATGTGTGGGGAACACTCTCTATAATGTGTGGAAACACTCTCTATAATGTGTGGGGAACACTCTCTATAATGTGTGGAAACACTCTCTATAATGTGTGGGGAACACTCTCTATAATGTGTGGAAACACTCTCTATAATGTGTGGGGAACACTCTCTATAATGTGTGAGGAACACTCTATAATGTGTGGGGAACACTCTCTATAATGTGTGAGGAACACTCTCTATAATGTGTGGGGCACACTCTCTATAATGTGTGGGAAATATTCCCTATATTGTGTGGGGAACACTCTCTGTATTGTGTGGGAAAGACTCTCTATAATGTGTGGGAAACATTCCCTATATTGTGTGGGGAACACTATGTAATGTGTGGGAAACATTCTCTGTAATATGTGGGAAACACTTTCTATAATGTGTGGGAAACACTTTCTATAATATGTGGGAAACACTCTCTATAATTTGTGGGGAACACTCTCTATAATATGTGGGAAACACTTTCTATAATGTGTGGGAAACACTTTCTATAATATGTGGGAAACACTCTATAATTTGTGGGGAACACTCTCTATAATGTGTGGAAACACTCTCTATAATGTGTGGGAAACACTCTCTATAATGTGTGGGGAACATTCTCTATAATGTGTGGGAATCACTCTCTATAATGTGTGGAAACACTCTCTATAATGTGTGGAAACACTCTCTATAATGTGTTGGGAACACTCTCTATAATGTGTGGGGAACACTGTCTATAATGTGTGGGGAACACTCTCTATAATGTGTGGAAACACTCTGGATAATGCGTGGGAAATATTCTCTGTAATGTGTGGGAAAAATCTTTCTATAATGTGTTGGAAACACTCTCTATAATGTGTGGAAACACTCTCTATAATGTGTGGGGAACACTCTCTATAATGTGTGGAAACACTTTCTATAATGTGTGGGGAACACTCTCTATAATGTGTGGAAACACTCTCTATAATGTGTGGGGAACACTCTCTATAATGTGTGGGAAACATTCTCTATAATATGTGGGAAACACTCTCTATAATGTGTGGGGAACACTCTCTATAATGTGTGCGGAACACTCTCTATAATGTGTGGGGAACACTCTCTGTATTGTGTGGGAAAGACTCTCTATAATGTGTGGGAAACATTCCCTATATTGTGTGGGAAACACTTTCTATAATGTGTGGGAAACACTTTCTATAATATGTGGGAAACACTCTCTATAATGTGTGGGGAAGACTCTCTAATGTGTGAGGAACATTCTCTGTAATATGTGGGGAACACTGTCTATAATGTGTGGGAAACATTCCCTATATTGTGTGGGGAACACTCTCTATAATGTGTGGAAACACTCTCTATAATGTGTGGGGAACACTCTCTATAATGTGTGGGAAACATTCCCTATATTGTGTGGGGAACACTTTCTATAATGTGTGGGAAACACTTTCTATAATATGTGGGAAACACTCTCTATAATGTGTGGAAACACTCTCTATAATGTGTGGGGAACACTCTCTATAATGTGTGGAAACACTCTCTATAATGTGTGGGGAACACTCTCTATAATGTGTGGAAACACTCTCTATAATGTGTGGGGAACACTCTCTATAATGTGTGAGGAACACTCTATAATGTGTGGGGAACACTCTCTATAATGTGTGAGGAACACTCTCTATAATGTGTGGGGCACACTCTCTATAATGTGTGGGAAATATTCCCTATATTGTGTGGGGAACACTCTCTGTATTGTGTGGGAAAGACTCTCTATAATGTGTGGGAAACATTCCCTATATTGTGTGGGGAACACTATGTAATGTGTGGGAAACATTCTCTGTAATATGTGGGAAACACTTTCTATAATGTGTGGGAAACACTTTCTATAATATGTGGGAAACACTCTCTATAATTTGTGGGGAACACTCTCTATAATATGTGGGAAACACTTTCTATAATGTGTGGGAAACACTTTCTATAATATGTGGGAAACACTCTATAATTTGTGGGGAACACTCTCTATAATGTGTGGAAACACTCTCTATAATGTGTGGGAAACACTCTCTATAATGTGTGGGGAACATTCTCTATAATGTGTGGGAATCACTCTCTATAATGTGTGGAAACACTCTCTATAATGTGTGGAAACACTCTCTATAATGTGTTGGGAACACTCTCTATAATGTGTGGGGAACACTGTCTATAATGTGTGGGGAACACTCTCTATAATGTGTGGAAACACTCTGGATAATGCGTGGGAAATATTCTCTGTAATGTGTGGGAAAAATCTTTCTATAATGTGTTGGAAACACTCTCTATAATGTGTGGAAACACTCTCTATAATGTGTGGGGAACACTCTCTATAATGTGTGGAAACACTTTCTATAATGTGTGGGGAACACTCTCTATAATGTGTGGAAACACTCTCTATAATGTGTGGGGAACACTCTCTATAATGTGTGGGAAACATTCTCTATAATATGTGGGAAACACTCTCTATAATGTGTGGGGAACACTCTCTATAATGTGTGCGGAACACTCTCTATAATGTGTGGGGAACACTCTCTGTATTGTGTGGGAAAGACTCTCTATAATGTGTGGGAAACATTCCCTATATTGTGTGGGAAACACTTTCTATAATGTGTGGGAAACACTTTCTATAATATGTGGGAAACACTCTCTATAATGTGTGGGGAAGACTCTCTAATGTGTGAGGAACATTCTCTGTAATATGTGGGGAACACTGTCTATAATGTGTGGGAAACATTCCCTATATTGTGTGGGGAACACTCTCTATAATGTGTGGAAACACTCTCTATAATGTGTGGGGAACACTCTCTATAATGTGTGGGAAACATTCCCTATATTGTGTGGGGAACACTTTCTATAATGTGTGGGAAACACTTTCTATAATATGTGGGAAACACTCTCTATAATGTGTGGAAACACTCTCTATAATGTGTGGGGAACACTCTCTATAATGTGTGAGGAACACTCTCTATAATGTGTGGAAACACTCTCTATAATGTGTGGGGAACACTCTCTATAATGTGTGAGGAACACTCTCTATAATGTGTGGGGCACACTCTCTATAATGTGTGGAAACACTCTCTATAATGTGTGGGGAACACTCTCTATAATGTGTGAGGAACACTCTCTATAATGTGTGGAAACACTCTCTATAATGTATGGGGAACACTCTCTATAATGTGTGAGGAACACTCTCTATAATGTGTGGGGCACACTCTCTATAATGTGTGGGAAATATTCCCTATATTGTGTGGGGAACACTCTCTGTATTGTGTGGGAAAGACTCTCTATAATGTGTGGGAAACATTCCCTATATTGTGTGGGGAACACTATGTAATGTGTGGGAAACATTCTCTGTAATATGTGGGAAACACTTTCTATAATGTGTGGGAAACACTTTCTATAATATGTGGGAAACACTCTCTATAATTTGTGGGGAACACTCTCTATAATGTGTGGGGAACACTTTCTATAATGTGTGGGGAACACTGTCTATAATGTGTGGGGAACACTCTCTATAATGTGTGGAAACACTCTGGATAATGCGTGGGAAATATTCTCTGTAATGTGTGGGAAAAATCTTTCTATAATGTGTTGGAAACACTCTCTATTATGTGTTGGGAACACTCTCTATAATGTGTGGGAAATACTTTCTCTAATGTGTGGGAAACATTCGCTATATTGTGTGGGGATCACTCTCTGTAATGTGTGGGGATCACTCTCTATAATGTGTTGGGAACACTCTCTCTCACAAGTAACATTCGCATTCACGAGAGAAAAAGGATTAGGCAACTAATGGGACTAGTGGTGGACATGTCCCCTGGACCTGATGGCCTGCATCCTAGGTACTTAAAAGAAGTGGCTGCCGAGATAGTGGATGCATTGGTTGTAATCTACCAAAATTTGCTGGATTCTGGGGAGATCCCAGCAAATTGGAAAACTGAAAATGTAATGCCCATATTTAAGAAAGGAGTCTGACAGATAGCAGGAAACGATCAATCAGTTGGCCTAACATTGTATTTGCAAAATGCTGGTGTCCATTATTAAGGAAGTTGTAGCAGGATATTTAGAAAATCATAATGCAGTGAAACAAAATCAGCAAGGTTTTACAAAAGGGAAATCAGGTGTGACAAATTTACTGGAGGTCTTTCAGGATGTAGGCAGGGTGGATAAAGGGGCACCAGTATTTGGATTTCCAGAAGGCATTCGATAAGGTGCCACATAAAAGGTTACTGCACAAGATAAGATCTCACTGGCTCGGGGTAATATATTAGCGTGGATAGAGGATTGGCTAACTCACAGCAAACAGAGAGTCGGGATAAATGGGTCATTTTCCGGTTCTCAAACAGTAACTAGTGAGGTGCCATGGGGATCAGCACTGGGTTCTCAACTATTTACAATCTATATTGATGACTTGGATGAAGGGACCGAGTGTAATGTAGACAAGTTTGCTGATGATGCAAAGATGGTTGGGAAAGCAAGTTGTGAGGAGGACACAAAAAATCTGCAAAGGGATATAGACAGGCTAAGTGAGTGGGCAAAAAATGTGGCAGATGGAGTATAATGTGGGAAAATGTGAGGTTATCCACTTTGGTATTAAAAATAAAAAAACAAATTATAATTTAAATGGTGAAAAATTGCAAAGTGCTGCAGTACAGAGGGACCTGGGGGTCCTTGTGCATGAAACACAAAAGTTAGTATGCAGGTACAGCAAGTAATCAGGAAGGCAAATGGAATGTTGGCCTTTATTGCAAGGGGGATAGAGTATAAAAGCAGAGAAGTCCTGCTACAACTGTACAGGGTATTGGTGAGGCCACACCTGGAGTACTGCATAACATAGAAACATAGAAAATAGGTGCAGGAGTAGGCCATTCGGCCCTTCGAGCCTGCACCACCATTCAATAAGATCATGGCTGATCATTCACCTCAGTACCCCTTTCCTGCTTTCTCTCCATACCCCTTAATCCCTTTGGCCGTAAGGGCCATATCTAACGCCCTCTTGAATATATCTAACGAACTGGCCTCAACAACTTTCTGCGGTAGAGAATTCCACAGGTTAACCACTCTCTGAGTGAAGAAGTTTCTCCTCATCTCGGTCCTAAATGGCTTACCCTGTATTCTTAGACTGTGTCCCTTGGTTCTGGAACTCCCCAGCAACAGGAACATTCTTCCTGCCTCTAACCTTTCCAATCCTGTCAGAATTTTATATGTATCTGTGAGATCCCCTCTCATTCGTACAGTTTCGATCTCCTTATACTTGTTTTGGAGGCAGTTCAGAGAAGGTTCACTCGGTTGACTCCTGAGATTAAGTTGTTGTCTTATGAAGAAAGGTTGGGCCTGTACTCATTGGAGTTTAGAAGAATGGGAGGTGATCTTATTGAAATTTATAAGATTATGAGGGGACTTGACAGAGCAGATGCAGAGAGGGTGTATCCCCTCGTGGGAATCTGTGGAATTCTTAACCCTGAGAGGTTTTGAAGCTGGAACATTGAATATATTTAAGGCGGAGAAAGACAGATTTTTGAACCATAAGGAAGTAAAGAATTATGGGGAGCGGGCAGGGAAGTGGAGCTGAGACCAAATCAGATCAGCCATGATCTAAATAAATGGCGGAGCAGGCTCGAGGGGCCAAATGGCCGACTCCTGCTCCTATTTCTTATGTTCTTATACAATGTGTATGAAACACTCTCTCTATATCATCATCATCATCATAGGCAATCCTTTGGAATCGATGAAGACTTGCTTCCACTCTTAAAATGAGTCCTGAGGTGGCTGAACAGTCCAATACGAGAGCCACAGTCCCTGTCAATGGTGAGACAGATAGTCGTTGAGGGAAGGGGAGGGTGGGACTGGTTTGCCGCATGCTCCTTCCGCTGCCTGCGCTTGTTTTCTGCATGCTCTCGGCGACGAGACTCGAGGTGCTCAGCGCCCTCCCGGATGCACTTACTCCACTAAGTGCGGTCTTTGGTCAGGAACTCCCAGGTGTCAGTCGTGATGTCACACTTTATCAAGAAGTCTTTGAGGGTGTCCTTGTAATGTTTCTGCTGCCCACCTTTGGTTCATTTGCCGTGAAGGAGTTCAGAGTAGAGCGCTTGCTTTGGAAGTCTCGTGGCTGGCATACGAACGATGTGGCCTGCCCAACGGAAACATAGAAACATAGAAATTAGATGCAGGAGCAGGCCATTCGGCCATTCGAGCCTGAACCGCCATTCAATACGATCATGGCTGATCATTCACCTCAGTACCCCTTTCCTGCTTTCTCTCCATACCCCTTAATCTCTTTGGCCGTAAGGGCCATATCTAACTCCCTTTTGAATATATCTAACGAACTGGCCTCAACGGAGCTGATCAAGTGTGGTCAGTGCGTCAATGCTGGGGATGTTGGCCTGGTGAAGGACGCTAATGTCGATGCGTCGGTCCTCCCAAGGGATTTGCAGGATCTTCAAGTGAATATCAGTTGAGCTGCCCTGGGAGTGTTTGATGGGACAGTGTAGAGGGAGCTTTACTCTGTATCTAACCCCCTGTACCTGCCCTGGCAGTGTTTGATGGGACAGTGTAGAGGGAGCTTTACTCTGTATCTAACCCCCTGTACCTGCCCTGGGAGTGTTTGATGGGACAGTGTAGAGGGAGCTTTACTCTGTATCTAACCCGTGCTGTACCTGCCCTGGGAATGTTTGATGGGACAGTGTAGAGGGAGCTTTACTCTGTATCTAACCCGTGCTGTACCTGCCCGGGGAGTGGTTGATGGGACAGTGTCGAGGGAGCTTTACTCTGTATCTAACCCCGTGCTGTACCTGCCCTGGGAAGGTTTGGTGAGATAATGGGGATAGGGCTCAATACGTTCTGTGTTTGCCCTTGGGTAACAATTTGTTCTCTCGTTTGGTCTAGGTAACATCGAGTATAGTTGTCCTGCCACGAACGAGTGCGAAATCACAAAGCGGAGACGCAAATCCTGCCAGGCTTGTCGATTTATGAAGTGTCTAAAAGTAGGAATGCTAAAAGAAGGTAAGAAAAAGGGTAGATGAGGAGAATGGTGATTTAGCGAGACGATTAGTGACATCCCATCACACACCCCCAGGGCAGGTACACCACAGGGTTAGATTCAGAGTAAAGCTCCCTCTACAGTGTCCCATCACACACTCTCAGGGCAGGTACAGCATGGGCTAGATACAGAGTAAAGCTCCCTCTACACTGTCCCATCAAACACTCCCAGGGCAGGTACAGGATGGGTTAGATACAGAGTAAAGCTCCTTCGACACTGTCCCATCAAACACTCCAGGGCAGGTACAGCATGGGCTAGATACAGAGTAAAGCTCCCTCTACACTGTCCCATCAAACACTCCCAGGGCAGGTACAGCACGGTTGAGATGCAGAGTAAAGCTCCCTCTACACTGTCCCATCAAACATTCCCAGGGCAGGTACAGCACGCGGTTAGATACAGAGTAAAGCTCCCTCTACACTGTCCCATCAAACACTCCCAGGGCAGGTACAGGGGGTTAGATACAGAGTAAAGCTCCCTCTACACTGTCCCATCAAACACTCCTGGTCAGGTAAACTGATAGTCACTCTCCATTGTTCAAATGAGCAGTAGAACAGTAGCCAGTTTCTGATCAACTGCAGAGGGTGGGTCAGTGTCTGTGGATCCCATGCCCCAGTGAGAGTCAGTGTGTATGGGACCCGTACCCCAGTGAGGGTCAGTGTGTGTGGGACCCGTACCCCAGTGAGAGTCAGTGTGTATGGGACCCGTACCCCAGTGAGGGTCAGTGTGTGTGTGGGACCCTTACCCCAGTGAGAGTCAGTGTGTGTGGGACTGTACCCCAGTGAGAGTCAGTGTGTGTGTGTGACTGTACCCCAGTGAGAGTCAGTGTGTGTGGGACTGTACCCCACTGAGAGTCAGTGTGTGTGGGACTGCACCTCAGTGAGAGTCAGTGTGTGTGGGACTGTACCCCAGTGAGAGTCAGTGTGTGTGGGACCCGTACCCCAGTGAGAGTCAGTGTGTGTGGGACTGTACCCCAGTGAGAGTCAGTGTGTGTGTGTGACTGTACCCCAGTGAGAGTCAGTGTGTGTGGGACTGTACCCCAGTGAGAGTCAGTGTGTGTGGGACCCGTACCCCAGTGAGAGTCAGTGTGTGTGGGACTGTACCCCAGTGAGAGTCAGTGTGTGTAGGACACGTACCCCAGTGAGAGTCAGTGTGTGTGGGACTCGTACCCCAGTGAGAGTCAGTGTGTGTGGGACTGTACCCCAGTGAGATTCAGTGTGTGTGGGACTGTACCCCAGTGAGAGTCAGTGTGTGTGGGACCGTACCCCAGTGAGAGTCAGTGTGTGGGACCCGTACCCCAGTGAGAGTCAGTGTGTGTGGGACCCGTACCCCAGTGAGAGTCAGTGTGTGTGGGACCCGTACCCCAGTGAGAGTCAGTGTGTGTGGGACCCTTACCCCAGTGAGAGTCAGTGTGTGTAGGACACGTACCCCAGTGAGAGTCAGTGTGTGTGGGACCCTTACCCCAGTGAGAGTCAGTGTGTGTGGGGCCCGGACCCCAGTGAGAGTCAGTGTGTGTGGGACGTACCACAGTGAGAGTCAGTGTGTGGGACTGTACCCCAGTGAGAGTCAGTGTGTGTGGGACTGTACCCCAGTGAGAGTCAGTGTCATAGAATCATAGAATCAATTAAATTTACAGCACGGAAGGAGGCCATTCGGCCCATCGTGTCCGCGCCGGCCGACCAAGTGCTACCCAGCCTAATCCCACTTTCCAGCTCTGGGTCCGTAGCCCTGCAGGTTACGGCACTTCAGGTGCACATCCAGGTACTTTTTAAATGTGGTGAGGGTTTCTGACTCTACCACCCTTTCAGGTAGTGAGTTCCAGAACCCCACCACCCTCTGGGGGAAGATATTTCCGCTCATCTTCTCTAAACATCCCGCCAATTACTCAAAATTTATATCCCCTGGTTGTTGACTCCTCTGCCAAGGGAAACAGGTCCATCCTATCCACTCTATCCAGGCCCCTCATAATTTTATGCATCTCAATCAGATCTCCCCTCAGCCTCCTCTGTTCCAAAGAAAACAGACCCAGCATCTCCAATCTTTCCTCATGGTCAAAATTCTCCAGTCCAGGCAACATCCTCGCAAATCTCCTCTGTACCTTTTCCAGTGCAATCACATCTTTCCTGTAATGTGGTGACCAGAACTGCATGCAGTACTCCAGCTGTGGCCTTACCAGTGTTTTATACAGTTCAAGCATAATGTGCTTGCTGTACCCCAGTGAGAGTCAGTGTGTGTGGGACTGTAACCCAGTGAGAGTCAGTGTGGGGGTACCCATACCCCAGTGAGAGTCAATGTGTGTGGGAATGTACCGCAGTGAGAGTCAGTGTGTGTGGGACAGTACTCCAGTGAGAGTCAGTGTGTGTGGGACTGTACCCCAGTGAGAGTCAGTGTGTGTGGGACCCGTACCCCAGTGAGAGTCAGTGTGTGTGGGACCCGTACCCCATTGAGGGTCAGTGTGTGTGGGACTGTACCCCAGTGAGAGTCAGTGTGTGTGGGACTATTCCCCAGTGAGAGTCAGTGTGTGTGGGACCCGTACCCCAGTGAGAGTCAGTGTGTGTGGGACTGTTCCCCAGTGAGGGTCAGTGTGTGTGGGACTGTTCCCCAGTGAGAGTCAGTGTGTGTGGGACTGTTCCCCAGTGAGAGTCATTGTGTGTGGGACCCGTACCCCAGTGAGAGTCAGTGTGTGTGGGACACATACCCCAGTGAGAGTCTGTGTGTGTGGGACTGTACCCCAGTGAGAGTCAGTGTGTGTGGGACTGTACCCCAGTGAGAGTCAGTGTGTGTGGGACTGGTACCCCAGTGAGAGTCAGTGTCTGTGAGACCCTTACCCCAGTGAGAGTCAGTGTGTGTGGGACTGTACCCCAGTGAGAGTCAGTGTGTGTGGGACTGTACCCCAGTGAGAGTCAGTGTGTGTGGGACCCTTACCCCAGTGAGAGTCAGTGTGTGTGGGACTGTACCCCAGTGCGAGTCAGTGAGTGTGGGACCCGTACCCCAGTGAGGGTCAGTGTGTGTTGGACTGTACCCCAGTGAGAGTCAGTGTGTGTGGGACTGTACCCCAGTGAAAGTCAGTGTGTGTGGGACCCGTACCCCAGTGAGAGTCAGTGTCTGTGGGACCCGTACCCCAGTGAGAGTCAGTGTGTGTGGAACTGTACCCCAGTGAGAGTCAGTGTGTGTGGGACCCTTACCCCAGTGAGAGTCAGTGTGTGTGGGAAGTCAGTGTGTGTCGGACCCGTACCCCAGTGAGAGTCAGTGTGTGTGGGACTGTTCCCCAGTGAGAGTCAGTGTTTGTGGGACTGTTCCCCAGTGAGGGTCAGTGTGTGTGGGACTATTCCCCAGTGAGAGTCAGTGTGTATGGGACTGTTCCCCAGTGAGAGTCAGTGTGTGTGGGACTGTTCCCCAGTGAGGGTCAGTGTGTGTGGGACTGTTCCCCAGTGAGAGTCAGTGTGTGTGGGACTGTTCCCCAGTGAGAGTCAGTGTGTGTGGGACCCGTACCCCAGTGAGAGTCAGTGTGTGTGGGACTGTACCCCAGTGAGAGTCAGTGAGTGTGGAACCCGTACCCCAGTGAGGGTCAGTGTGTGTGGGACTGTACCCCAGTGAGAGTCAGTGTGTGTGGGACCCGTACCCCAGTGAGAGTCAGTGTCTGTGGGACCCGTACCCCAGTGAGAGTCAGTGTGTGTGGAACTGTACCCCAGTGAGAGTCAGTGTGTGTGGGTCCCTTACCCCAGTGAGAGTCAGTGTGTGTGGGAAGTCAGTGTGTGTGGGACCCGTACCCCAGTGAGAGTCAGTGTGTGTGGGACTGTTCCCCAGTGAGAGTCAGTGTGTGTGGAACTGTACCCCAGTGAGAGTCAGTGTGTGTGGGACTGTACCCCAGTGAGAGTCAGTGTGTGTGGGACTGTACCCCAGTGAGAGTCAGTGTGTGTGGGACTCTTGCCCCAGTGAGAGTCAGTGTGTGTGGGACTGTTCCCCAGTGAGAGTCAGTGTGTGTGGGACTGTACCCCAGTGAGAGTCAGTGTGTGTGGGACCCTTACCCCAGTGAGAGTCAGTGTGTGTGGGACTGTTCCCCAGTGAGAGTCAGTGTGTGTGGGACTGTACCCCAGTGAGAGTCAGTGTGTGTGTGGGACCCGTAGCACAGTGAGAGTCAGTGTGTGTGTGGGACCCGTACCACAGTGAGAGTCAGTGTGTGTGTGGGACCCGTACCACAGTGAGAGTCAGTGTGTGTGTGGGACCCTTACCCCAGTGAGAGTCAGTGTGTGTGTGGGACTGTTCCCCAGTGAGAGTCAGTGTGTGTGGGACTGTACCCCAGTGAGAGTCAGTGTGTGTGTGGGACCCGTACCACAGTGAGAGTCAGTGTGTGTGTGGGACCCGTACCCCAGTGAGAGTCAGTGTGTGTGTGGGACCCGTACCACAGTGAAAGTCAGTGTGTGTGGGAATCGTACCCCAGTGAGAGTCAGTGTGTGTGGTACCCAAAGTCCAGATTTTCAAAAGGCCTTTGATAAGGTACCCCATAATAGACTGATGTAAAGGTAGCTATTCTGAGTGGCAGAAGGTGGGTAATGGTGTTGCCTCTCCGTCACAATGCGGATTCCGCCCACTAAGTAGCACAATGGACATAATCTTCACCGCGCGACAACTACAAGAGAAATGCAGGGAACTGCACCAACCCCTGTACATGGCCTTCTTTGACCTCACAAAAGCCTTCGACACTGTCACCCGTGAGGGTCTATGGCACATCCTCCTCAGATTCATCTGCCACCAAAAGTTTGTCACCATCCTCTGCCTGCTCCACGATGACATGCAGGCCGTGATCCTGACCAATGGATCCACCACAGACCCAATCCACGTCCGGACCGGGGTCAAGCCGGGCTGTGTCATCGTATCAACGCTCTTCTCAATCTTCCTTGCTGCAATGCTCCATCTCACCCTAAGTAAGCTCCCCGCTGGAGTGGAGCTTATAGAACCAGTGGGAACCTGTTCAACCTTCGCCCCCTCCAGTCTAGATCCAAGGTCGTCCCATCCTCTGTCATCGAATGACAGTACGCGGACGATGCTCACGTCTGCACACATTCAGCGGCCGAACTCCAAGCCATAGTCAACACCTTCACCGAGGCGTACGAGAGCATGGGCCTTATGCTAAATATCCATCAGACAAAGGTCCTCCACCAACCTGACCCCACTACACAGCACTGCCCCCCAGTCATCAAAATCCACAACGAGGCCTTGGACAACGTGGACCATTTTCCGTCCCTCGGGAGCCTTCTATTAGCAAGGGCAGACATCGACGACGAGGTCCAACACCGCCTTCAGTGCGGCAGTGCAGCCTTCGGTCGCCTGAGGAAGAGAGTGTTTGAAGTCAAGGACCACAAATCTGGCACCAAGCTTATGGTCTGCAGGGCAGTAGTGATACCCGCCCTCCTGTATGGCTCAGAGATGTGGCCTGTATACAGCAGACACCTCAAAACACTGGCGAAATACCACCAACGCAGCCTCCACAAGATCCTGCAAATCCACTGGGAGGACAGACGCACCAACATCAGTGTTCTCACTCAGGCCAACATCCCCAGCATTGAAGCACTGACCACACTCGACCAGCTCCATTGGACGGGCCACATCGGCTGCATGCCTGACATGAGACTCCCAAAGCAAGCGCTCTACTCCGAGCTCTGACCCGGCAAGCGAGTCCCAAGTGGGCAGAGGACACGCTTCAAGGACACCCTCAAAGCCTCCTTGATAAAGTGCAACACCCCCACTGACACCTGGGAGTCCCTGGCCAAAGACTGCCCTAAGTGGAGGAAGTTCATCCGGGAGGATGTTGAGCACCTCGAGTCTCGTCGCCGAGAGCATGCAGAAACCAAGCGCAGGCAGCGGAAGGAGCGTGCGGCAAACCAGTCCCACCCTCCCCTTCCCTCAACCACTGTCTGTCCCACCTGTGACAGAGACTGTAATTCCCGTATTGGACTGTACAGTCACCTGAGAACTCACTTTTACAGTGGAAGCAAGTCTTCCTCGATTTCGAGGGACTGCCTGTGATGATGAGTGGTGTTCCACAGGGATCAGTGCTGGGACCACTGCTGTCCACAATTTATATTAACGATTTAGACTTTGGAATCAAAAACACAATTTCTAAATTTGCGGATGACACCAAATTGGGGGATAGTCAATACTGAGGGGGACTGTGATACATTACAGGGGGACAGTAATAAACTTGCAGAATGGGCATATAATGGGCAAATGTTCAACACAGATCACTGTGAGGTATTGTATTTTGGGAGGAAGAATAGGGAGGTCACTTATTACTGGGAGGGCGAGAGTCGGTGGGGTAGAGGAACAAAGGGATCTCGGATACAAATACACAAATCACTAAACGTTGTGACACAGGTTAGCAAGGTCATAAAAAGCAAACCAAGCTCTAGGATTTATTTCTAGAGGGATAGAATTGAAAAGTCGGGAAGTCATGCTAAACCTGTATCGAACCTTGGTTAGACCACACTTGGAGCACTGCGTACAGTTCTGGTCGCCATATTATAAAAAGGATATAGAGGCACTGGAGAGAGTGCAGAGAAGGTTTACAAGGATGATACCAGAACTGGGAGGGTATACATATCAGGAAAGGATGGACAGGCTGGGTCTCTTTGCTCTTGATAAAAGAAGGCTGAGGGGTGACCTAATAGTGGTCTTTAAAATGATGAAAGGTTTTGATAGAGTGGATACAGAGAGAATGTTTCCAATTGTGGGGAAGAGTATAACTAGAGGCCATCAATATAAGATAGTCACCAAGAAATCCAATGGGGAATTCAGAAGAAACTTCTTTACCCAGAGAGCGGTGAGAATGTGGAACTCACTGCCACAGGGAGGGGTTGAGGCGAATAGTATCGATGCATTTAAGGGGAGGCTGGATAAACATATGGGGAAGAAGGGAATAGAGGGTTATGCTGATAGATTTAGATGGGGAAAGACGGGAGGAGGCTCGAGTGGAGCATAAACACCGGCACGGACTGGTCGAGCCGAATGGCCTGTTTCTGTGTCGTATATCCCGTGTAATCCTGTAAATACAGAGAATTAAAGTGTTACCAATCCCAGCCCTGACCCCTGGGACCACCTCATCCAATTACAGCCCTGACCCCTGGGGTTCACCTCATCCAATCCCAGCCCTGACCCCTGGGGTTCTCCTCATCCAATCACAGCCCTGACCCCTGGGGTTCTCCTCATCCAATCACAGCCCTGACCCCTGGGGTTCTCCTCACCCAATTCCAGCCCTGACCCCTGGGACCACCTCATCCAATCACAGCCCTATGCTGTACCTGCCCTGGGAGTGTTTGATGGGACAGTGTAGAGGGAGCTTCACTCTTTCCATCCCACAGCATGCTACGCTCCATCATCTCAATACAACACCAACCCTACATGAGTTTGAAATGGCCATTTAACAACTGAGGAACAACAAGGCCTCAGGAGTGGATGGAATTCCCGCCGAAGCACAAAAACATGGTGGAGAAGCATTGCCGCGAATACAGGAGTTAATTTCTCTTCTTTGGAAGGAGTGCCAGGGATCTCAGAGTCGCCTTAATCGTGACCATCTTCAGGAAAGGAGATAAGTCGATTGCGCTAACTGCAGATGAAATTCCCTGGTTTCTACCAAAGGGAAAGTTATCGCAAGAATACTCCTCAATCGCCTTCTCCCTGTGGCAGAAGAACTCCTCCCAGGTACTCAATGCGAATTTGACTCACTAAGGGGCATAATGGACATGATCTTCACCGCGCGACAAATTCAAGATAAATGCAGGGAGCAGCACCAACCCCCGCACATGACCTTCTTTGACCTGACAAATGCCTTTGACACCATCAACCATGAGAGATTATGGACTGTACTCTTCAAATTCGGCTGTACTCAAAAAATAAATTGCCACCATCCTCCGCTTGATTCATGATAACATGCAAGCCTTGCTCCTGACCAATGGATCCACCACAGACCTGATGCTGACCAATGGATCCACCACAGACCCAATCCATGTATGAACTGAGGTGAAGCAGGGCTGTGAACACTTCGAATCTCTTCGCTGGGAGCAAGCGAAGATCAAGCGCATAAGACGGAAGGAGTGCATGATAACCCTTCAACAAACTGACCATTTAACCAATGTCCCTTCAACCACCATCTGCCCAACCTGCGACAGAGACTGTAGCTCCCACATTGGACTTAGCATTTTTAATGTGGAAGCAAGTCATCCTCGATCCGAGGGACTGCCTATCAACACAAGAACATAAGAACATGAGAAATAGGATCAAGAGTAGGCCACCTGGTCCCTCGAGCCTGCTCCACCATTCAATAAGACCATGGCTGATCTGATCATGGACTCAGGTCCACTTCCTTGCCCGCTCCCCATAACCCTTTACTTCCTTATTGCTTAAAAATCTATCTCCGCCTTAAATATATTCAATGACCCAGCCACCACAGCTCTCTGGGTCAGAGAATTCCACAGATTTACAAGCGTCTGATAAAATAAATTCCTCCTCATCTCAGTTTTAAATGGGTGGACCTTTATTCTGAGACTATGTCCCCTAGTTTTAGTTTCCCCTATGAGTGGAAACATCCTCTCTGCATCCACCTTGTTGAGCCCCCTCATTATCTTATATGTTTCAATAAGATCACCTCTCATTCTTCTGAACTCCAATGTGTATAGGCCAAACCTACTCAACCTATCTTCATAAGTCAACCCCCTCATCTCGGGAGTCAACCTAGTGAACCTTCTCTTAACAGCCTCCAATGCAAGTATATCCTTCCTTAAATACAGAGACCAAAACTCTATGCAGTACTCCAGGTGTGGCCTCACCAATACCCTGTACAGTTGTAGCAGGACTTCTCTGCTTTTATACTCTATCCCCCCGGCAATAAAGGCCAACATTCCATTTGCCTTCCTGATTACTTGCTGTAACTGCATACTCACTATTATGTCTTGGATAAAGAGTCAGACTAGATACTACAAGCTAAAAGTCAGGTGTGACTAGTCCTTTATTACAGATCTCAGAGTGCCTCTCCAGCCTGTGAGGCCTCCTCATATACAGGTGCTCCCAAGGGATTGTGGGATCCCTTGGGATTCCAGGAGATAAGCCCTCGGTGGTTAGACATGGTAATTACAGGTTTACACACATAACAGCACTTCCCGCCCCTGCCCGCCCCCCCCCACTCCCCACCCACGCAAAGTCAATCGTAACTATTTACAATGTGAGTCGATCTGGGGCCTTCCTTTCCCTGGTTGATCGTCTCGGTGCAAATGGTGGTGTCGGTGAGTCGTTTGTTGGGCCTTCGCTGGGCTGCTGTGCAGCTGGCAGCATTCCTTTCTCACTATTGCATTAATTTCCTCTTTAACCAGCAATGCCACCCCGCCTCCTATTCCTCTCTGCCTATCCTTTCTAAATGTTGAATACCCCTGGATGTTGAGCTCCCAGCCTTGGTCACCCTGGAGCCATGTCTCCGTGATGCCAATTACATCATATCCATTAACTGCTGTCTGCGCAGTTAATTCATCCACCTTATTCCGAATACTCCTCGCATTGAGGCACAGAGCCTTCACGCTTGTCTTTTTAACACCCTTTGCCCCTTGCACTGTTCTTCCTGGGGACAGCATCAAACAAGAAATAAGGGATGCATGCAATAAACGTACAGCAGTTATCATGGGTGACTTTAATTTACATATTGATTGGGCAAACCAAACTGGTAGAAATGCGGTGGAGGAGAATTTCCTGGAGTGTATTAGGGATGGTTTTCTAGACCAATATGTTGAGGAACCAATTAGAGAGCTGGCCATCCTAGACTGGGTGATATGTAATGAGAAAGGACTAATTAGCAATGTGGGAGACTCCTTGGGGAAGGATGACCATAATATGGCAGAATTCTTTGTTAGGATGGAGAGTGACACAGTTAATTCAGAAACTAGGGTCCTGAACTTAAGGAAAGGTAACTTCGATGGTTTGAGGCATGAATTGGCTAGAGTAGACTGGCAAATGATACTTAAAGGGTTGACGGTGGATAGGCAATGGCAAACATTTAAAGATCACATGGATGAACTTCAGCAATTGTACATCCCTGACTGGAGTAAAAATAAAACGGGGAAGATGGCTCAACCATGGCTAACAAGGGAAATTAAGGATAGTGTTAAATCCAAGGAAGAGGCATATAAATTGGCCAGAAAAAGCAGCAAACCTGAGGACTGGGAGAAATTTAGAATTCAGCAGAGGAGGACAAAGGGTTTAATTAAAAGGGGGAAAATAGAGTATGAGAGGAAGCTTACTGGGAACATAAAAACTGACTGCAAAAGCTTCTATAGATATGTGAAGAGAAAACGATTAGTGAAGACAAATGTAGGTCCCTTACAGTCGGATTCAGGTGAATGTATAATGGGGAACAAAGAAATGGCAGACCAATTGAACAAATACTTTGGTTCTGTCTTCATGAAGGAAGACACAAATAACCTTCCGAAAGTACTCGGGTACCAAGGGTCTCGTGAGAAGGAGGAACTGAAGGATATCCTTATTAGGCGGGAAATTGTGTTTGGGAAATTGATGGGATTGAAGGCCAATATATCCCCGGGGCCTGATAGTCTGCATCCCAGAGTACTTAAGGAAGTGGCCCTAGAAATAGTGGATGCATTGGTGATCATTTTCCAACCGTCTATTGACTCGGGATCAGTTCCTATGGACTGGAGGGTAGCGAATGTAACACCACTTTTTAAAAAGGGAGGGTGAGAGAAAGCGGGTAATTATAGACCGGTTAGCTTGACATCAGTGGTGGGGATAATGTTGGAATCAATTATTAAGGATGAAATAGCAGCGCATTTGGAAAGCAGTGACAGGATCGGTCCAAGTCAGCATGGATTTATGAAGGGGAAATCATGCTTGACAAATCTTCTAGAATTTTTTGAGGATGTAACTAATAGAGTGGACAATGGAGAACCAGTGGATGTGGTGTATTTGGACTTTCAAAAGGCTTTTGACAAGGTCCCACACAAGAAATTGGTGTGCAAAATCAAAGCATATGGTATTGGGGGTAATACACTGACATGGATAGAGAACTAGTTGGCAGACAGGAAGCAGAGAGTCGGGATAAACAGGTCCTTTTTGGAATGGCAGGCAGTGATTAGTGGAGTGCCGCAGGGCTCAGTGCTGGGACCCCAGCTATTTACAATATACATCAATGATTTGGATGAAGGAATTGCAGATGACACTAAACTGGGTGGCAGTGTGAGCTGCGAGGGGGACGCTAAGAGGCTGCAGGGTGACTTAGACAGATTATTTGAGTGGGCAAATGCATGGCAGATGCAGTACAATGTGGATAAATGTGAGGTTATCTACTTTGGGGGCAAAAATGCGAAGACAGAATATTATCTGAATGGTGGCAGATTAGGAAAAGGGGAGGTGCAACGAGACCTGGGTGTCATGGTTCATCAGTCATTGAAAGTTGGCATACAGGTGCAGCAGGCGGTGAAGAAGGCAAATGGTATGTTGGCCTTCATAGCTAGGGGATTTGAGTATAGGAGCAGGGAGGTCTTACTGCAGTTGTACAGGGCCTTAGTGAGGCCTCACCTGGAATATTATGTTCAGTTTTGGTCTCCTAATCTGAGGAAGGACGTTCTTGCTATTGAGGGAGTGCAGCGAAGGTTCACCAGACTGATTCCCGGGATGGCCGGACTGACATATGAGGAGAGACTGGATCAACTGGGCCTTTATGCACTGGAGTTTAGAAGGATGAGATGGGATCTCATAGAAACATATAAGATTCTGAGGGCACTGGACAGGCTAGATGCGGGAAGAATGTTCCCGATGTTGGGGAAGTCCAGAACCAGGGGATGTAGTCTTAGGATAAGGGGTAGGCCATTTAGGACTGAGATGAGGAGAAACTTCCTCACTCAGAGTTGTTAACCTGTGGAATTCCCTGCCGCAGAGAGTTGTTAATGCCAGTTCATTGGATATATTCAAGAGGGAGTTAGATATGGCCCTTACGGCTAAAGGGATCAAGGGGTATGGAGAGAAAGCAGGAAATGGGTACTGAAGGAATGATCAGCCATGATCTTATCGAATGGTGGTGCAGGCTCAAAGAGCCAAATGGCCTATTCCTGCACGTATTTTCTATGTTTCTATGTTTCTATGGCCTTGCTGGTCTGCTGCGGGCGATGGGTTCTGCTTCGTGGTCAACCGCTGGGTTGGTTGCCACTGGTGTGTGTGTTGGAGGGTCGAAAAAGATAGAGTCTATTGTGGGTTGTTCTGGATAGTCTGTAAATCTGAGTTTGGTTTGGTCCAGGTGTTTTCTGCAGCTGAGTCCATTTGCGAGTTTGACCACAAACACCCTACTCCACTCTTTGGTCGAAACAGTGCCAGCGATCCCCTTGGACCTTGTCCATAGTTCAACACAAATACAGGATCATTTACTTCAATTTCGCGTGACACATTTGCGCGATCATGAGATGTATTCTGTTTAAACCGCCTGCTCTCTACCTGTTCATGTAGATCAGGGTGGACTAACGAGAGCATTGTCTTAAGTGCCCTTTTCATGAGCAATTCAACGGGAGGAACCCCGGTGAGTGAGTGGGGTCTTGTGCAGTAACTAAGCCGGACTCGGGATAAGTGAGTCTGCAGTGAGCCTTCAGTTACCCTTTTCAAGCTCTGCTTGATTGCTTGAACTGTTCGTTCTGCCTGACCGTTGGACACTGGCTTAAACGGGGCAGATATGACATGTTTGATCCCATTGTGGATCATGAATTCCTTGAATTCAACACTGGTAAAGCACTTGTCACTTACAAGGACATCAGGCAGGCCGTGCGTGGCAAACATGACCCGTAGGCTTTCAATGGCGGCAGCGGACGTGCTTGCCGACATTATCATGCATTCAATCCACTTGGAATACGCATCTACAACCATTAAAAACATTTTTCCCAAGAATGGGCCTGCATAGTTGACATGAACCCTAGACTATGGTTTGGAGGACCAGGACCATAAACTTAGTGGCGCCTCCCTGGGTGCATTGCTTAACTGGGAACATGTATTACATTTGTGCACACAGGACTCTAAGTCTGCATCGATACTGGGCCACCACACGTGGGATCTGGCTATCGCTTTCATCATTACAATGCCTGGGTGGGTGCTGTGGAGATCACCAATGAAAGTGTCCCTGCCCTTTTTGGGTATCCCTACCCGATTACCCCACAGGAGGCAGTCTGCCTGTACAGACATTTCATCTCTGCGCCGCTGGTACGGCTTTATTTCTTCCTGCATCTCTAACGGGACACTGGACCAACTCCCGTGGAGCACACAGTTTTTTACTAAGGACAGTAAGGGGTCCTGGCTTGTCCAGGTTCTAATCTGTTGGGCGGTAACAGGTGATTGCTCACTCTCGAATGCTTCCATTACCATAACTAAATCTGCGGACTGTACCATCTCCACCCCGGTGGTGGGCAAGGGCAGCCTACTGAGAGCATCGGCGCAGTTTTCTGTGCCTGGCCTGTGGCGTAGTTGTATGCGGACAACGTGAGCACCCATCTCTGGATGCGGGTCGATGCATTCGTAATTATCGCTTTACTTTCAGAAAAGAGGGATATAAGCTGTTTATGGTCAGTTTCCAATTCAAATTTGAGCCCGAACAGATATTGATGCATTTTCTTTTCCCCTAAACACACGCTAACGCTTCTTTTTCGCTCATACTGTAGGTCCTCTCGGCCTTAGACAGACTTCTGGATGCATAAGCAACCGGTTGCAATTTCTCAAATTCATTAGCTTGTTGCAATACACACCCGACCCCGTACGATGACGCATCACATGCTAGTACCAAACGCTAACATGGATCGTACAACACAAGCAACTTGTTTGAACATAACAGCTTCCTAGCTTTCTCAAAGGCATTTTCTTGGCTTTTACCCCATACCCATTCATCTCCTTTACGCAGTAAAGAGTGCAGGGGTTCTAACAATGTGCTAAGACCCGACAAGAAGTTACCAAAATAGTTCAGGATTCCGAGAAACGACCGCAGCTCCGTCACGTTCTGAGGTCTCAGTGCGTTCTCGATTGTCTCCGTCTTCGAATCGGTGGGCCTGATGCCGTCCGCCGCAATTCTTCTCCCCAGGAACTCCACTTCAGGTGCCAGGAAAACACACTTCAAGCATTTTAACCTGAGCCCCACACGATTAAGCCGACTAAGAACCTCCTCCAGGTTCTGCAGCTGCTCGACTGTGTCCCGACCTGTAACCAAGATGTCGTCCTGGAAGACCGACTTCAGCAAGCTTTCCATGTTCCTCTGGAATATCGCCGCAGCCAATCGAATCCCAAACAGGCATCTGTGTAAACGGAAAGACCTTTGTATGTGTTGATACAGGTGAGGCCTTTCGATGATTCCTCCAGCTCCTGCGTCATGTAGGCCGAGGTCAAGTCCAGCTTCGAGAACGTTTTCCCTCCCACCAGCATCGCAAATAGGTCATCCGACTTTGGTAGCGGGTATTGATCCTACAGTGAGAAATGATTGATAGTTACTTTGTAATCACCACAGATTCTGATGGTGCCATCTCCCTTGAGGACTGGAACAATCGGGCTGGCCCACTCATCGAATTTGATCGGTGAAATGATGCCCTCTTGTTGCAGCCTATCCAGCTCGATCTCCACCCTCTCTCTCATCATGTAAGGTACCGCTCTCACCTTGTGATGGATGGTCCGCGCCCCCGGAATCAAATGGATCTGCACTTTTGCTCCTTGGAACTTCCCGATGCCTGGTTCGAACAGCGAGGGGAACTTGTTTAGGACCTGGGCACATGAGGTGTCATCGACGGTCGAAAGCACTCGGACGTCATCCCAGTTCCAGCCTATCTTTCCCAGCTAGCTCCTGCCGAACAGCATGGGGCCATCGCCTGGTACCACCCAGGGTGGTAAATCATGCACCGCTCCATCGTAGGAGACCTTTACGGCAGCACAGCCGATTATGGGAATCAGTTCCTTTGTGTATGTTCTAAGTTTGGTACGAATGGGAGTCAGGACTGGCCTTGAAGCCTTGTTGCACCACAACTTATCGAAAGTCTTTTTACTTATTATGGACTGGCTTGTGCCCGTGTCCAGCTCCATGGACACCGGGAGTCCATTTAATTCAACATTCAGCATTATCGGGGGACACTTTGTGGTAAATGTGTGCACCCCATATACCTCTGCCTCCTCGGTCTGAGGCTCTGGTTTGTCATGATCCACCATGGATCTGTCCTCCTCTGCTACATGGTGGTTTGCAGGATTAGCAGGGTTTGCAGCTTGCCTGCACATGCGTTGGAGTTGTCCCAGTGTTCCACAGCCCTTCCAAATATATCCTTTGAAGCAGCATGAATGGAATCGATGATCACCCCCACAGCGCCAACAAGGTGTTAATTACCTTGTATTCACCACCCTTGATGGCAGACTCTGAATCATCTGCGGACATGCAACTACAGGCGTGTAAGACCTGCACTGTACATTTCGATTCGAAAATATCGTTACTTTGTTCACAGTACTTGCAGCAGCACTCGCGTACTGGGAGATTGGTTTTGGTATTGTCACTGGTGGAGATAAACGCCTGGACTATCGCTATGGCTTTACTCAAGGTTGGGGTCTCTACATTCAAAAGTTTATGAAGTATTACTTCATGGCCAATGCCAAGTACAAAGAAGTCTCTGAGCATGTGCTCCAAGTGTCCTTCAAATTCGCAATATCCTGCAAGGCGCCTTAGCTCGGCGATGTAGCTCGCCACTTCCTGGTCTTCAGACCTCTTGTACATGCAGAACCGATACCTCGCCATCAGAACACTTTCCTTCGGGTTTAGATGCTCCCGGACCAGTGTGCACAACTCATCGTGTGACTTGTCTGTGGGTTTTGATGGAGCGAGCAGGTTTTTCATGAGGCCATAAGTTGATGTCCCGCAAACGGTGAGGAGGATCGCCCTTCGTTTGGCAGCGTTCGCTTCTCCTTCCAGCTCGTTGGCCACGAAGTATTGGTCAAGTCACTCCACGAAGGTTTCTCAATCATCTCCCTCCGAAAATTTCTCCAGGATGCCCACAGTTCTCTGCATTGTTGCGTTGGGGTTCGTTATCTATATCTCGTCGCCAGTTGTTATGTCTTGGATAAAAAGTCAGACTAGATGCTGCAAGCTCAAAGTAAGGTGTGACCGCAGTCCTTTATTGCAGATCTCAGAGTGCCTCTCCAGCCTCCTTATATACAGGCGCTCCCAAGGGATTGTGGGATCCCTTGGGACTCCAGGGGATAAGCCCTCTGGTGGTTAGACATGGTAATTACAGGTTTGCATGCATAACACTCACTTTTTGTGTTTCATGCACAAGGACCACCAGGTCCCTCTGCACTGCAGCACTTTGAAATTTTTCTCCATTTAAATTATAATTTGCTTTTCTATTTTTTCTACCAAAGTGGATAAGCTCACATTTTCCCACATTATACTCCATCTGCCAAATTTTTGCCCACTCACTTAGCCTGTCTATATCCTTTCGCAGATTTTTTGTGTCCTCACAATTGGCTTTCCCACCATCTTTGTATCATCAGCAAACTTGGCTACATTACACTCGGTCCCTTCATCCAAGTCATTAATATAGATTGTAAATAGTTGAGGCCCCATCACCCATCCCTACAGCATGCCACTAGTTACTGTTTGCCAACCGGCAAATGACCCATTTATCCCGACTCTCTGTTTTCTGTTAGTTAGCCAATCCTCTATCCATGCTAATATATTACCCCCAACCCCGTGAACTTTTATCTTGTGCAGTAACCTTTTATGTGGCACCTTATCGAATGCCTTCTGGAAATCCAAATACACCACATCCACTGGTTCCCCCTTATCTCACCCTGCTCGTTACATCCTCAAAGAACTACAACAAAGTTGTCAAACAACCTTTCATAAAACCATGCTGACTCTGCTTGATTGAATTATGCTTTTCCAAATGTCCTGCTACTGCTTCCTTCATAATGGACTCCAGGATTTTCCCAACGACAACTAACTGGTCTATAGTTTCCTGCTTTTTGTCTGGCCCTTTTTTCTAAATAGGGGCGTTACATGTGCAGTTCTCCAATCCGCTGGGACCACCCCAGAATCCAGGGAATTTTAGTAGATTAAAATAAATGCATCCACTATCTCTGCAGCCACTTCTTTTAAGACTCTAGGTTGTAAGCCATCAGGTCCAGGGGACTTGTCCGCCTTTAGTCCCATTATTTTACAGAGTACGTACGACTTCATTAGTGATAGTGATTGTATTAAGTTCCTCCCTCGCTGTAGCCCCTTGATTATCCACTATTGGGATGTTTTTCGTGTCTTCTCCTGTGAAAACCGATACATAATATTTGTTCAACGTCTCTGCCATTTCCCTGTTCCCCATTATTAATTCCCCAGTCTCATCCTCCAGGGGACCAATATTTACTTGAGCCACTCTTTTCCTTTTTATGTAGAAACTCTTACTATCTGTTTTTATATTTTGTGCTAGTTTACTTTCATAATCTATCTTCCCTCTCTTTACCATTTCTTTTGTCGTTCTTTGCTGACTTTAAAAGTTTCCCAATTCTCTGGCCTCCCACTAGTCTTGGCCACATTGTAAGCCCTTGTTTTCAATTTAATAATATCCCTTATTTCCTTAGTTAGCCACGGATGGTCATCCCTTCTCTCACAGTCTTTCCTGCACATTGGCAGTTTTTTTTGTTGTGAGTTATGAAATATCTCCTTAAATGTTTTCCACTGCTCATCAACCATCCCATACTTTAATCTTTACTCTGAGAATGTCTGATGGGACAGTGTAGATAGAGTTTGCTCTTTATATAACCCGGTGCTGTATCTGCCCTGGGAGTATTTGATGGGACAGTGTAGAGTGAGCTTTACTCTGTATCTAAGCCCGTGCTGTACCTGCCCTGGGAGTGTTTGATGGGACAGTGTAGAGGGAGCTTTACTCTGTATCTAACCCGTGCTGTACCTGCCCTGGGAATGTTTGATGGGACAGTGTAGAGGGAGCTTTACTCTGTATCTAACCCCGTGCTGTACCAGTCCTGTGAGTGTTTGATGGGACAGTTTAGAGGGAGCTTTACTCTGTATCTAACCCCGTGCTGTACCTGCCCTGGGAGTGTTTCATGGGACAGTGTAGAGGGAGCTTTACTCTGTATCTACTGAGTAGACTGGGTCTTTACTCGTTGGAGTTCAGAAGAATGAGGGGTGATCTTATAGAAACATTTAAAATAATGAAAGGGACAGACAAGATAGAGGCAGAGAGGTTGTTTCCACTGGTCAGGGAGACGAGAACTAGGGGGCACAGCCTCAAAATACGGGGGAGCCAATTTAAAACCGAGTTGAGAAGGAATTTCTTCTCCCAGAGGGTTGTGAATCTGTGGAATTCTCTGCCCAAGGAAGCAGTTGAGGCTAACTCATTGAATGTATTTAAGTCACAGATAGATAGATTTTTAACCAATAAGGTAATTAAGGGTTACGGGGAGCGGGCGGGTAAGTGGAGCTGAGTCCACGGCCAGATCAGCCATGATCTTGTTGAATGGCGGAGCAGGCTCGAGGGGCCAAATGGCCTACTTCTGTTCCTAATTCTTATGTTCTTATGAGCTTTAATCTGTATCTAACCCTGTACCTGCCCTGGGAGTGTTTGATGGGACAGTGTAGAGGGAGCTTTACTCTGTATCTAACCCCGTGCTGTACCCGCCCTGGGAGTGTTAGATGTGACAGTGTAGAGGGAGATTTACTCTGTATCTGACCCGTGCTGTACCTGCCCTGGGAGTGTTAGATGGGACAGTGTAGATGGAGCTTTACTCTATATCTAACCCATGCTGTACCTGCCCTGGGAGTGTTTGATGGGACAGTGTAGAGGGAGATTTACTCTGTATCTGACCCATGCTGTACCCGCCCTGGGAGTGTTAGATGTGACAGTGTAGAGGGAGATTTACTCTGTATCTGACCCATGCTGTACCCGCCCTGGGAGTGTTAGATGTGACAGTGTAGAGGGAGATTTACTCTGTGTATCTAAATCTATGCTGTGCAATAGAGCATCCACTAGAGGACTACTGCTCCACCTACTGGACTACTGTGGTAATGCAACTACTGACGTAAATACTAAAATGGTCACGTTTTAAAGTCACATGATTTCAGTTGTTGCTGTATAAAGAGCCATCTTGTGAAGTGTCTTTTTTAGTGATGTCATAAGAATGTATGACATTGGCCACGAGGATCGGATTTCTGGATGCCCATGCTGAACTTTTTGTTTACGTGGATGCTTCTGCCAACGAACAGAGAGACTTTGAGAGCTTCTTTGTTTTGCAGAATGGCTGAAAATCCAAGGTAAATTACAAGCACACTTGGTCGTACTGAACAGTCCAGATGGCCATGGCTATGGGAATAATAGGGCCCTTGGGTGAATTCCATCGTGACCGAGAGACATTTGTAGCGTATGTGGAGTGGCTAGAAATGTTGTTTTCTGCGAATAGTATTGTCAAAGTCTCCGATGATGAAAACCATAACTAGATGGTTTTGGAATGGAACTGGGTTATTTTCCTGACTGAAGCAGGCCCCAAGGTGTCTTAAACCCTGAAAAATGTGCTTGTTCCCGTCAAGCCTAAGGACACATCACTGACGGAGATTCTAACCAAGTTAAACAGCACTACAATCCTAAGCCCCTGGAAATCGCTGAAAGTTATCGTTTTGGGAAATGAGATCAATTATATGATGAATGAAAGTATCAGTGAGTACAATGTAGCTTTAAAAAAGCTATCCATTCTCTGTCATTTCGGAAACATTCAGGACCGAACTTTGCGTGATCGCTTGTTTGTGGGATGAAAAATGAAGCGACCAGAAGAATGTTGTTGCCAATCCCTAACTTGACTTTTGATTTAGTTTGTTGGACACCTATGTCGATGGATATGGCCGACCAATACGCCTGAGAATTTCATGCCATTTCCAGTCGTCAGACATCCGAGGTGAATCGCCTGCAGGTTAAAAGTAAAGGGCAGTTGGGCCCCAAGGCCTCAGCAACTGGTCATGGTAACAGTAAATTGAAGTCATGCTATCGGTGCTTGGGACAACACATTGCTCAAAGTTGTCCATATGTGAAGGCAGAGTGTTTCTTCTGCAAGAAAACTGGGCATCGTGCAAAGGCATGCTGACTGAAGAGTAAACAGTCATTCAATGCTAGAGGTAGATATCGCCAGAGACTACAGAGCATTGAAGAGAAGCAGCAGGACAAGGAGGTTTTGGAGATACACGTCATCAGGAGCATGAGGGTATCTAACTGCGATTCACAAAGTATTGTCATCCAAGTAAATATTGCAGGAACCAGGATACCCATGGAAATCCGTGAGCATAGTACCGGAATGTCTATATCTTGACAAGTTGAGTGATTTTCCACTGGTTTAGTCGAAAATAGAGCTGTAAGGCTACTCAGGAGAGCAAATACCTGTTGTAGGATGTATCACCGTACCGGTGAAATACAGGGATCAGTTTCAGAGCTTGCCTCTCTTGTAGTGTCAGGAGACATGCCTGCCTTGATAGGTAGAAATTGGGTTGGGATCACTGAAGCAGGATTGGAATGACATTTTTCATGTGGAAATAAGATTTGCATCGAAAGATGATGTCATCAAGCAGTATCCGAAGGTGTTCCACGAAACAGGCAGTCCGATCCAAGGTTTCAAGGCAAGTGTCAGGGTATAGAAGGACGCTAGACCAGTTTATTGCAAGCCACATCTAGGAGAAAGTTGAGCAAGAACTCAAAAGACTAGAAACTGAGAACATTATCTCTAAGGTAGATCGAAGTAATTGGGCTACATCCATTGTTGTTGTACCTATGTCCAATGGTAAGGTAATGTTGTGTGGTGATATAAAGTAACCGTAAAGCAGGTTCTAGAGGGTAATCTCCCCAATACATTGCCAAATGTAGAAGATTTGTTCACAATGCTGACAGGTGGTCAGATCTTCTCAAAGTTAGATGTGACAAATGCCTACTTAGAACTTGAGCTAGATGTGGAGTCCAAGTCATGCTTGACTATAAATACTCATGCAGGCCTATATCCGTTTAATAGGTTACCATTTGCAGTGTCTTCTGTCTCCACCATTTTCCAATGGGTGATGAACCAGATTTCGCAAGGTATTGAAAGGATAGTATGTTATTTAGATGACATATTCATTTCAGCACCAAACAGGCAAATCCATAATAACACAATCACAATCACAATCACTAAGGAGGTGGTACTCAGTAAGATAATGGGACTAAAGGCGGATAAATCCCCTGGACCTGATGGCCTGCATCCTACGGTCTTAAGAGAAGTAGCGGCAGGGATAGTGGATGCATTGGTTGTAATTTACCAAAATTCCCTGGACTCTGGGGAGGTCCCAGCAGATTGGAAAACTGCAAATGTAACACCCCTATTTAAAAAAGGAGGCAGACAAAAAGCAGGAAATTATAAACCAGTTCGCCTAACATCTGTGGTTGGGAAAATGTTGCAGTCCATTATTAAGGAAGCAGTAGCAGGACATTTGGAAAAGCAAAATTCGATCAGGCAGAGTCAGCATGGATTTATGAAGGGGAAGTCATGTTTGACCAATTTGGTGAAATTCTTTGGCGATGTAACGTCCAGGGTGGATAATAGGGAACCAGTGGATGTGGTATATTTGGACTTCCAGAAGGCATTTGACAAGGTGCCACATAAAAGGTTACTGCACAAGATAAAAGTTCACGGTCTTGGGGGTAATATATTAGCATGGATAGAGGATTGGCTAACTAACAGAAAACAGAGAGTCGGGATAAATAGTCCATTTCTGGTTGGCAATCAGTAACTAGTGGGGTGCTGCAGGGATCAGTGCTGGGACCCCAACTATTTACAATCTATATTAACGACTTGGAAGAAGTGACTGAGTGTAACGTAGCCAAGTTTGCCGACGATACAAAGATGGGAGGAAAAGCAATGTGTGAGGAGGACACAAAAAACATGCAAAAGGACATAGACAGGCTCAGTGAGTGGGCAAAAATTTGGCAGATGGAGTATAAATTTGGAAAGTGTGAGGTTATCCACTTTGGCAGAAAAAAAATCGAAGAGTAAATTATTATTTAAATGGAGAAAAATTTCAAAGTGCCGCAGTACAGCGGGACCTGGGGGTACTTGTGCATGAAACACAAAAGGTGAGTATCTAGGTACAGCAAGTGATCAGGAAGGGCAATGGAAACTTGGCCTTTATTGCAAAGGGGATGGAGTATAAAAGCAGGGAAGTCTTGCTACAGCTATACAGGGTATTGGTGAGGCCACACCTGGAGTACTGCGTGCAGTTTTGGTTTCCATATTAAAAAAGGATATACTTGCTTTGAAGTCAGTTCAGAGAAGGTTCACTCGGTTGATTCCGGAAACGTGGGGGTTGACTTATGAGGAAAGGTTGGGCCTCTCCTCATTGGAAACGTATCTTATCGCAACGTATAAGATTATGAGGAGGCTTGACAAGGTGGATGCAGAGAGGATGTTTCCACTGATGGGGGAGACTAGAACTAGGGGACATGATCTTAGAATAAGGGGCCGCCCATTTAAAACTGAGATGAGGAGGAATTTCTTCTCTCAGCGGGTTGTAAATCTGTGGAATTCGCTGCCCCAGAGAACTGTGGAAGCTGGGACATTGAATAAATTTAAGACAGAGATAACCGATAAGGGGATAAGGGGTTATCGGGAGCGGGCAGGAAGTGGACCTGAGTCCATGATGGGATCGGCCATGATCTTATTAAATGGCAGAGCAGGCTTGAGGGGCCAAATGGCCGACTCCTGCTCCTATTTCTTATGTTCTTATGTTAACATAATGGCCCCGAAATTCCGGCGTGTCCGTACGGAGTGTGTACGGATCGGGGAAGGCATCGCAAAATCCAGTTTTCAGCGCACAATGCGCACGCACTTGACAGATCCCCCATCTCGGGAGCGAGGACATTTGTACGGGCAAGATTGCAGGATTTGCCCATGTCTTGCCCGGCAAATGTCCGAAAAACTCTTGCTCCTGATAAAAGCAGGTGCATAGCCGACTGTTACAGGCATAAGTGTTTAAAAACACACACAAACATAATAAAATTAAATTTAAAAAACACTTTTTATTGTTAAAAATCCTCCTCACTCCGGTAAATTTATTTTAAAACATAATTAAAAAAACTTTTTTTTTAAATCGGGAAAATATATATTTTTTATAAGACATAAATAACTTTAATTTAAATTAATATCAAACATGTGTATATTTTTTCTATTTTTGCTTCGAGTTTTGTGTGTTTGGGGGGGTGGTTTCTCACTCATAATGGGTTCTCCAACTTACGGAGTTCCCATTATTATGAATGAGAAAATACTTTACCTGGATTGGCTGCCCAGAGCCATGTGACTGCAGCTCCAGGCCTGCGCACGTCCTGATGTGCACGCTCTGTGACGTGCAGTCAGTGGAGGCCTCAGGACCGGGAACTCGTGTGGGCGCAGCAAGTTCTGATAAGTGCGCACCATGTTTCCCTTTTTTAGTCAATCAGCCGACCGGGATTTCTTGGCCATTAAATGAAGTCTTCAAACGGCTAGAGAAGCGCAGAGTACAAGTGACTGCTCACAAGTGCGAGTTATTTCAAAACTCAGTGGAATACTTAGGGCACAGAGTAGACAAAGATGGTTTACGTCCAACCAAGGGAAAGCTGGATGCAATCAGAAATGCACCCACTCCCAAAAATTTTACTGAACTTCGATCCTTTTACATAGAAACATAGAAAATAGGTGCAGGAGTAGGCCATTCGGCCCTTCTAGCCTGCACCACCTTTCAATAAGATCATGGCTGATCATTCCCTCAGTACTCCTTTCCTGCCTTCTCTCCATACCCCTTGATCCCTTTAGCTGTAAGGGCCATATCTAACTCCCTCTTGAATATATCCAATGAACTGGCATCAACAACTCTCTGCGGCAGGGAATTCCACAGGTTAACAACTCTCTGAGTGAAGAAGTTTCTCCTCATCTCGGTCCTAAATGACATACTCCTTATCCTTAGACTATGTCCCCTAGTTCTCAACTTCCCCAACATCAGGAACATTCTTCCTGCATCTAACCTGTCCTATCCCGTCAGAATTTTATATGTTTCTATGAGATCCCCTCTCATCCTTCTAATCTCCAGTGAATACAGGCCCAGTCGATCCAGTCTCTCCTCATATGTCAGTCCTGCCATCCCTGGAATCAGTCTGGTGAACCTTCGCTGCACTCCCTCAATAGCAAGAACGTCCTTCCTCAGGTTAGGAGACCAAAACTGAACACAATATTCCAGGTGAGGCCTCACTAAGGCCCTGTACAACTGCAGTAAGATCTCCCTGCTCCTATACTCAAATCCTCTAGTTATGAAGGCCAACATACCATTTGCCTTCTTCACCACCTGCTGTACCTGCATGCCAACTTTCAATGACTGATGTACCATGACACCCAAGTCTTGTTGCACCTCCCATTTCCTAATCTGCCACCATTCAGATAATATTCTGCCTTCGTGCTTTTGCCACCAAAGTGGATAACCTCACATTTATCCACATTATACTGCATCTGCCATGCATTTGCCCACTCACCTAACATGTCCAAGTCACCCTGCAGCCTCTTAGCATCCTCCTCGTAGCTCACACTGCCACCCAGCTTCGTGTCATCTGCAAACTTGGAGAAATTACACTCAATTCTTTTATCTAAATCATTGATGTATATTGTAAATAGCTGGGATCCCAGCACTGAGCCCTGCGGCACCCCACTAGTCACTGCCTGCCATTCTGAAAAGGACCTGTTTATCCCGACTCTCTGCTTCCTGTCTGCCAACCAGTTCTCTATCCACGTCAGTACATTACCCCCAATACCATGTGATTTAATTTTGCACACCAATCTCTTGTGTGGGACCTTGTCAAAAGCCTTTTGAAAGTCCAAATACATCACATCCACTGGTTCTCCCTTGTCCACTCTATTAGTTGCATCCTCAAAAAATTCTAGAAGATTTGTCAGCATGATTTCCCTTTCATAAATCCATTCTTAGGTAAGCCATTTAGGACTGAGATAAGGAGAAACTTCTTCATTCAGAGAGTTGTTAACCTATGGAATTCCCTACCGCAGAGAGTTGTTGATGCCAGTTCATTGGATATATTCAAGAGGGAGTTAGATATGGCCCTTATGGTTAAAAGGATCAAGGGATATGGAGAGAAAGCAGGAAAGGGGTACTGAGGGAATGATCACCCATGATCTCATTGAATGGCGGTGCAGGCTCGAAGGGCCGAATGGCCTACTCCTGCTCCTATTTTCTATGTTTGTTTGTTTCTATGACTTGGACCGATCCTGTCACTGCTTTCCAAATGTGCTGTTATTTTATATTTAATAATTGATTCCAATATTTTCCCCACTACTGATGTCAGGCTAACCGGTCTATAATTACCCGTTTTCTCTCTCCCTCCTTTCTTAAAAAGTGGTGTTACATTAGCTATCCTCCAGTCCATAGGAACTGATCCAGAGTCGATAGACTGTTGGAAAATGATCACCAATGCATCCACTATTTCTAGTGCCTCTTCCTTAAGTACTCTGGGATGCAGACTATCAGGCCCTGGGGATTTATTGGCCTTCAATCCCATCAATTTCCCTAACACCATTTTCTGACTAATAAGGATTTCCTTCAGTTCCTCCATCTCGCTAGACCCTCAGTCCCCTCGTATTTCCGGAAGGTTATTTGTGTTTTCCTTCGAGAAGACAGAACCAAAGTATTTGTTTAATTGGTCTGCAATTTCTTTGTTCCCCATTATAAATTCACCTGATTCTGCCTGCAAGGGACCTACATTTGTCTTTACTAATCTTTTTCTCTTCACATATCTATAGAAGCTTTTGCAGTCAGTTTTTATGTTCCCAGCAAGCTTCCTCTCATACTCTATTTTCCCCCAACTAATTAAACCCTTTATCCTCATCTGCTGAATTCTAAATTTCTCTCAGAAGAAAGTGGTCAGAAGAATGTGACACAGCATTCAAGGAGTGTAAAAGCAAATTGGTAGAGAGCACCATGTTAGTTCACTATGATGTATCTAAGGAGATCAAGCTAGCATGTGACGCCTTTCTGTATGGAATTGGGGCAGTGATCTCTCATGTACTACATAGTAGGGAGGAGAGACTAATTGCTTTTGCTTCACGCACTCTCAGTGCCAGTGAGTGTAATTATACACAGAGAAAGGAGAACTTTGGCATTGATTTTTGGGGTGAAGATTTTCCACAAATACTTGTATGGTCATAAGTTTACCATAGTTACTGACCATAAGCCCCTAACAGTAATCCTCCATCCAAAGTCCCCAGTTCCAACATTAGCTGCAGCCCGAATGCAGAGATGGGCTTTGATTTTGTCAGCATATACATATGATACTGAATACAGACTATCAGCTGATCACAGTAATGTTGATGCTATGTCTAGATTGCCTTCCCCATCACAAGTTACACCCGATAGGGAAGACGTGTTCTATTTTTCATACATTGATGAATTGCAGGTCACAGCTGAAGAGATTGGTAGAGCAACCAAATGTTATAGGTGTATGATTATATAGCAAATGGCTGGCCAAACCAGGTATGAGAGAGAGATATTCATCCATACTTCGTTCATAAGAATTAATTATCAGTGGATAAAGATTGTATCATGTGGGGAGCAACCGTAGTTCTTCCAAATAAGTTCAGGTCCAAATTATTAGGAGTACTTCATGACCAACACCTGGGAATGTGCTTAACCAAGAGTTTTGCACGCAGTTATTTATGGTGGCCAGGTTTAGATAAAGATATAGAGTACATCGTCAGTCAGTGTACGACATGTCAATCGGTAAGCAAGCAACCACCATCAGTACCATTACAGCCATGGAAATGGCCTCGCAGGGTGTGGCAAAGGTTACATGTAGATTTTGCTGAGCTAGAAGGACAACAATTGTTCATTGTGATTGATAGTCATCCGAAGTGGGTAGAGGTGTTTCCGATGCTGAAAATAACAAGTAAAACACTAGACAATTTGCGAAGATTGTTTTCTTCATATGGCCTCCCAGAAGAAATTGTGGCTGATAATGGACCACAATTTTGTTCAGAAGAACTTGCACAATTGACAAGGTGAAATGGTGTGAAACATACCAAAGTTGTACCATACCACCCTGCTCCAGAGTGTGCAGTACAAATTTTAAAATGTGCCCTCATTAAGCAAATGTTGGATCCAAATCTAAAGAAATGGCAGTTGTCATTGGCTCACAAACTAGTAAATTTTCTAATTGCTATCACAATACTCCTCATACAACTACTGGTAGAATACCAGTAGAGTCATTTCTCAAACGACAGCCACTAACCAGGTTCTCGTTGTTAAAATCAAACTTAGCACAGTCAGTAGAAGAGAAGCAATGAAGACAGACAGAGAATATGATAGAGCTAGAGTAAGAGAGAGAAGTGTGAAATTGAATCAGAAGGTTAGAGTGAAGAACCGTCACCATAAATGGTTTCAGTGGTTACCAGGAAGAACAGTAAAGATATGTGGCCCTCGTGCATATTTGGTCAAGAAGTTTGATCAAGATGCAAGCCCAGGGCATTTCTGAATCTAAAACCACAACCCAACTCGGGAGCAGCAAAGCAGCATTACATACGGCTTGAGGCCGAGGTCCAACAAAAAACCCGCGACCTGAAGAATAGATATTGGGTAGAGAAAGCACAGGAGATTCAGCAGCTGGCCGACAGCCATGACGAGCGAGGATTCTTCACCGCAGTCAAGACCACCTATGGCCCAAGTACCCAGGGCCCCACCCCACTGCTGGCCAAGGACAGAGAGGCACTCATCAAGGACACCGAGGCAGTCAGGACCCGCTGGAAGGAGCACTTCGAAGATCTCCTTAACCGAGACTCTGCCTTTGACTCGAGTGTCCTCGACTCCATCCCGCAGCATGCTACCCGCCACCATCTCAGCACAACCCCAGCCCTGCACGAGGTAGAAAAGGCCATCCGCCAGCTCAAGAACAACAAGACATCGGGAGCTGATGGAATCCCCACTGAAGCACTTAAAATATGGCGGAGAGTCACAATTTGCACGAATGCATGACCTCATCTCTCTCATCTGGAAGGAGGAGAGCATGCCGGGAGATCTCAGAGATGCAGTGATCGTGACCATCTTTAAAAAAGGGGACAAGTCCGACTGCGGCAACTACAGGGGAATCTCCCTGCTACCAGCCATTGGGAAAGTCATTGCTAGAATCCTCCTCAACCATCTTCTCCCTTGGCTGAGGAGCTCCTCCCGGAGTCACATACGGATTTCGTCCACTACGGGGTACAACGGATATGATCTTTACGGCGCGACAACTGCAAGAGGAATGTAGGGAACAGCACCTTGTACATGGCCTCTTTCGATCTTACAAAGGCCTTTGACACTGTTAACCGCGAGGGTCTATGGAGATCCGCCTCCGTTTCGGTTGCCCCAAAAGTTTGTCGCCATCCTCCACCTGCTCCACGATGGCATGCAAGTTGTGATCCTGACCAACGGATCCATTATAGACCCAATCCACATCCAGACCGGGGTCAAGCAGGGCTGTGTCATTGCGCCAAATCTTTTCTCAATCTTCCTCGCTGCAATGCTCCACCTCACACTCAACAGGCTCCCTGCTGGAGTGGAACTAAACTACAGAACCTGTTCAACCTTCGTCGTCTCCAGGCCGGGTCCATGACCATCCCAACCTCTGTCGTCGAGCTACAGTACATGGATGATGCCTGCATCTGCGCATATTCAGAGACTGAACTCCAAGTCATAGTCAACATCTTCACTGAGGCATACGAGAGCATGGGCCTTACACTAAACATCAGCAAGACAAATGTCCTCCACCAGTCTGTCCTCGCCACACAGCACTGCCCCCAGTCATCAAGATCCACGGCACGGCCCTGGACAACGTGGACCACTTTCCATACCTCGGGAGCCTATTATCAGCAAAGGCAGACATCGATGACGAGGTCTAACACAGCCTCCAGTGCACCAGTGCAGCCTTCGGCCACCTGAGGAAGAGAGTATTCAAAGATCAGGCCCTCAAATCTGGCACCAAGCTCATGGTCTACAGGGCTGTAGTGATACCCGCCCACCTGTATGGCTCTGAGATGTGGACCATATAAAGTAGACACCTCAAATCACTGGAGAAATACCACCAACGGTGTCTCCGCAAGATCCTGCAAATCCCCTGGGAAGACAGACACAGCAATGTTAGTGTCCTCAATCAGGCCAACATCCCCAGCATCGAAGCACTGACCACACTTGATCAGCTCCGTTGGGCAGGCCACATTGTCCACATGCCTGACACAAGACTCCAAAAGCAAGTGCTCTACTCGGAACTCCTACACGGCAAGCAAGCCCCAGGTGGACAGAGGAAACGTTACAAGGACACCCTCAAAGCCTCCTTGATAAAATGCAACATCCCCACCGACACCTGGGAGTCCCTGGCCAAAGACCACCCTAAGTGGAGGAAGAGCATCCGGGAGGGCGCTGAGCACCTCGAGTCTCGTCGCCGAGAGCATGCAGAAATCGAGCGCAGGCAGCGGAAGGAGCGTGCGGCAAACCAGTCCCACCCTCCCTTTCCTCCAGCGACTGTCTGTGCCACCTGTGACCGAGACTGTAATTCCCGTATCGGACTGTTCAGTCACCTGAGAACTCACTTTTAGAGTGGAAGCAAGTCTTCCTCGATTTCGAGGGATTGTCTATGATGATGATGGTCAAGATATTTGATCGTGGAAAGGTTAGGTTTGTTCAGATTGATCATATTTTACCTATAGATGTGGAAGGAGTTGAAAGTTGGAATGATTCAATTATTTCTGGTGAGTCAGATAGTCTTGTTAAGTAGAGTACCAGTAGCAAATCCTACATCAGATGTACTAGAAACAAGTCCACGAGAAAGTCAGAGTTTAAGTCCGAGTCCGAGTCAGGCAGACAAACAGTCTGAAGTTGTAGAGAGTTCAAATGTAGATCACGGTCATCCCTTGGAGAAAAACTCTCCTCAGGCTCAGCCTAGAATGAATCTTAAGTTCGACACCAAGTTTGGAAAGTTCTGTTCAAGAGCGAAGGTATCCTCTTCGGAACAGAAAGCCAGTGGTTCAGTTTGATTTGTAAATATGGAAAAATAAGTTCATAACTTTTGTTGTGTTTACCATGCAAGTTATGTATGATGATTATTTTGTTATGATTACTTCTTCATTAAGGAGGGAGACGTAATGCAGAGTTCCACGAGTGGTCTACTGCTCCGCAAGTGGACTACTGTGGTAATGCAACTACTGATGTAAATAATAATCACATGTTGACAGATGTTTCTGTGCAAAGAGCCATCTTGCGAAGTTTGTTTGCTCGTGATGTCATAAGAATATATCACATTCCGGGGAATTAGTGATGGGGAACATGGAGATGGCAGAAACTCTGAACAAATATTTTGTATCAGTCTTTGCAGTAGAGGACAATAACAATATCCCAACAGTGGATAGTCAAGGGGCTATAGCGGGGGAGGAACTTAACACAATCACAATTACTAAGGAGGTGGTACTCAGTAAGATAATGGGACTAAAGGCAGATAAATCCCCTGGACCTGATGGCTTGCATCCTAGGGTCTTAAGAGAAGTAGCGGCAGGGATTGTGGACGCATTGGTTGTAATTTACCAAAATTCCCTGGATTCTGGGGAGGTCCCCATAGATTGGAAAACTGCAAATGTAACGTCCCTATTTTAAAAAGGAGGCAGACAAAAAGCAGGAAACTATAGAGCAGTTAGCCTAACATCTGTGGTTGGGAAAATGTTGGAGTCCATTATTAAAGAAGCAGTAGCAGGACATTTGAAAAAGCAAAATTTGGTCAGGCAGAGTCAGCATGGTTTTATGAAGGGGAAGTCACGTTTTACAAATTTGCTGGAATTCTTTGAGGATATAGTAAACAGGATGGATAATGGGGATGTGGTGTATTTGGACTTCCAGAAGACATTTGACAAGACGCCACATAGGAGGTTACTGCACAAGATAAAAGTTCACAGGGTTGGGGTAATATATTAGCATGGATAGAGGATTGGCTAACTAACAGAGAACAGAGAGTCAGGATAAATGGTTCATTCTCGGATTGGCAACCAGTAACTAGTGGGGTGCCGCAGGGATCAGTTCTGGGACCCCAACTATTTACAATCTATATTAACGACTTGGAAGAAGGGACTGAGTGTAACGTAGCCAAGTTTGCTGACGATACAAAGATGGGAGAAAAAGCAATGTGTGAGGAGGACACAAAAAATCTGCAAAAGGACATAGACAGGCTAAGTGAGTGGGCAAAAATTTGGCAGATGGTGTATAATGTTGGAAATTGTGAGGTCATACACTTTGGCAGAAAAATATCAAAGAGCAAGTTATTATTTAAATGGAGAAAGATTGCAAAGTGCTGCAGTACAGCGGGACCTGGGGGTCCTGGTGCATGAAACACAAAAGGATAGTATGCAGGTACAGCAAGTGATCAGGAAGGCCAATGGTATCTTGGCCTTTATTGCAAAGGGGATGGAGTATAAAAGCAGGGAAGTCTTGCGACAGTTGTACAGGGTATTGGTGAGGCCACACCTGGAATACTGCGTGCAATTTTGGTTTCCATATTTACAAAAGGATATACTTGCTTTGGAGGTAGTTCAGAGAAGGTTCACTCGGTTGATTCTGGAGATGAGGGGGTTGACTTATGAGGAAAGTTTGAGTAGGTTGGGCCTCTACTCATTGGAATTCAGAAGAATGAGAGGTGATCTTATCGAAATGTATAAGATTCTGAGGTGGCTTAACAAGGTGGATGCAGAGAGGTTATTTCCACTGATGGGGGAGACTAGAACTCGGGGGCATGATCTTAGAATAAGGGGACGCCCATTTAAAACAGAGATGAGGAGAAATTTCTTCTCTCAGCAGGTTGTAAATCTGTGGAATTCTCTGCCTCAGAGAATGTGGAAGCCGGGACATTGAATAACTTTAAGACAGAAATAGACAGTTTCTTAAACAATAAGGGAATAAGGGGTTATGGGGAGCGGGCAGGGAAGTGGAGATGAGTCCATGATCGGATCAGCCATGATCATATTAAATGGCAGAGCTGATTCGAGGGGCCGTATGGCCTACTCCTGCTCCTATTTCTTATGTTCTTATGTTCTTATGCTGTCTCTGCCCTGGGAGTGTTTGATGGGACTGTGTTGAGAGAGCTTTACTCTGTATCTAACCCCGTGCTGTACTTGCCCTGGGAGTATTTAATGGAATAGTGTAGAGGGAGCTTTACTCTGTATCTAACCCCCTGTACCTGCCCTGGGAATGTTTGATGGGACAGTGTAGAGGGAGCTTTACTCTGTATCTAACCCCCTGTACCTGCCCTGGGAGTGTTTGATGGGACAGTGTAGAGGGAGCTTTACTCTGTATCTAACCACCGGTACCTGCCCTGGGAGTGTTTGATGGGACAGTGTGGAGGGAGCTTTAGTACGGATATTGTGAATTGTTGCTGATGTGGCTTTGTCTCTGATCTACCAAACCCCTCCCATCCCCAGGTGAGATTGCGTAGACTTTCTTTTGCCTGTCTGTGCAATTGTGCGCTTTGTCTTCAGTGGGAGGCAGTGAGTGGTGTGGGACAGAATACGACAGTTCCGACTGGGGATATTCAAGGAATGGCATAGATTGTGGCAATGGTTGCCTCTTTTACTGTTAAACTTTTTTCACTGTTTGCTGTCATCTGTAATGATCCACCTGTAGTGGCTGGTCAGTCCTCCTCAAAGTGACCCCTTCCACCCAGACATGCCCGCAGATGTATTGCAGAGCCCGGAAACACTGGAAGCACTGTTGGCTGAGCCTACCTCTGAGCCTGGCCTCTTTCCTTGATGCGCGCGCTATATGTGATTATCAAGATTAACTGAATCTGGATCATTTAAGGGGGGATTTTATTTTACCAAGTGTGGGTAAGTGGTTGCCCGTGAGGTCAGAGGTCCCTCAGGGAAAATTATGGGGAATGTGATTGGAGCCTTGATCAGTAAACTGAAGCATTACCTTCAGGCCGAACCTGTGGTCCATACTAACTCCGGCGCTAGTTATAGATCTCCTTGGACCATGAATATGGGTGTTAGTCAGTCCACTGATGATGCATTCCCCTCGCCCAGCCTGCTCCCTCCAACTCCTTGGCTTTTTCCTCATTGTCTTCCTGACTCCTTCTGTGACACACTTCCATCCTCACTTTCCACTGTGTTGTCTATGTGACACTGGGCACTTGATGGAGACATTGACCGGTGGTTGGGCGCTGAGGAGATTGACCACAATGGTTCCAGAGATGAGGGGCTTCAATTATCTGAAGAGACTGGAGAAGCTGGGGTTGTTCTCCTCAGAGTAGAGAAGGTTCATGGGAGATTTAATTCAGGAATTCAAAATCATAAGGGTTTTTGATGGAGGAAATGGGGAGAAACTGTTTCCAGTGGCAGGAGGGTTGGTCACTAGAGGACCCAGATTTAAGATGATTGGCAAAAGAACCCGAGGAGGAGATGAGGGAAAAAAAAATTACGGAAGTCAATCATCCCAGCCCCAGGACATCGCTGCAGGAGTTCCTCAGGGCAGTGTCCTAGGCCCAACCATCTTCAGCTGCTCCATCAATGACCTTCCCTCCATCATAAGGTCAGAAGTGGGGATGTTCGCTGATGACTGCACAGTGTTCAGTTCCATTCACAACTCCCCAGATAATGGAGCAGTCCGTGCAGCAAGACCTGGACAACATTCAGGCTTGGGCTGATAATTGGCAAGTAACATTCGCACCACACAAGTGCCAGGCAATGACCATCTCCAACAAGCGAGAGTCTAACCACTGACCCTTGACACTCAATACAATTACCATCGCTGAATCCCCCACCACCAACATCCTGGGGGTCAGCATTGACCAGAAACTTAACTGGACCAGCCACATAAATACTGTGGCTACAAGAGCAGGTCAGAGGCTGGGTATTCTGCGGTGAGTGTCTCATCTCCTGAATCCCCAAAGCCTTCCCACCATCTACAAGGCTCAAGTCAGGAGTGTGATGGAACACTCCCCACTTGCCTGGATGGTGCAGCTCCAACAACACTCGAGAAGTTCGACACCATCCAGGACAAAGCAGCCCGTTTGATTGGCCCCCCATCCACCACCTTCAACATTCACTCCCTCCACCACCGGCGCCCCCTGGCTGCAGTGTGCACCATCTACAAGATGCACTGCAGCAACTCGCCAAGGCTTCTTCGGCAGCACCTCCCAAACCCGCGACCTCTACCACCTAGAAGGACAAGGGCAGCAGGCGCATGGGAACACCACCACCTCCACGTTCCCCTCCCAGTCACACACCATCCTGACTGGGAAATATATCGGCCGTTCCTTCATCGTCGCTGGGTCACAATCCTGGAACTCCCTCCCTAACAGCACTGTGGGAGCACCTTCACCACACGGACTGCAGCGGTTCAAGAAGGCGGCTCACCACCACCTTCTCAAGGGGCAATTAGGGATGGGCAATAAATGCCGGCCTTGCCAGCGACGCCCACATCCCAGGAATGAACAAATGTGTATTCTTTTAAAATTCCAAGTTCCAAGTTCACATTTTTCAACTCTGTTGTCACAATTCTCCACATTTACCTTCCCACCAAATCCCCAGATCCCGACCTTCTCCCCAGATCCCCAACCCCACCAGCCCACCTTCCCCGAACCCAGGAAAACTGCTCCGGGCTGCAGGAAACCCTGTGTTGCCTGTGGCCTAGTCCTCCCACCAGCGGCTCCGAGCCCCCACACTGGCCTTTGCTGCGATTCCCAGAGCAGCCTGTTGCCGCGCTCACGTTCTCCTGCCCGCTCCTGATCAGTGATGGCGAAGTGGGCCGGGGTCGGGTCTAACACAGATCTGCCGGGCCTCAAGGTGAGCTGTGACCAACTGGATTTCCCCTTCGGCCCGGCTTAGAGTCTGGACTGAGAACTGAGCACTCTGTCGCTCAGAGCCCCACCCCTTACGCCTCTCCACCCCTCCCCCTTCACCCCTCCCACCACCCTGCCCCCTCTTCCCATCCCGCCCCTCCCTATCTGCCCCTCACCTTCCCCCCTCCTCCCCTCCGCCACTCCCCCAACTCCACCCCCTCTGTCCCTTACCCTCCTCCTTCCCTCCCGCCCTCCCCTCTGCCCCTCCCCATCTGCCCTCCCCCGTCTGCCCCTCCCCCAACCCCCCCCCCCCCCCCCCCCGTCCCTTCCCTCCTCCTGTTCGAACCCCTTCCCCTCTGTCTGCCTATTTAACCTGACGATGTTCCATAACCCAAGTACCTAAGGAGGACACAACATAACCCAGCCTCACGGACACTGCAGCAAGAGAAATTGGAATGTTTTTAACTCTCTCTCTCCTTCCCTTCCTCTCTTCCTCTGCCTCCGCCACATTCCCTCCTCCCTCCTCTCGCTCGCTCTGGCATATCTCTTTCCCTCTTACTGTTCCTCTGTCGCTTTTTCTCTGCTCCTCCTTCTCCTGCTCTTTCCCTTCCCTCTGTCTCCCACTCTCTTTTCTTCTCCCATCGCCCTCTTTCTCTCGCTCTATCTCTCTTCCTTCCTCCCGATATCCCTGCATTTCTCCATGTTTCCCACTCTCCCTCTCCCTCCCACCCCTGCTCTCTCTCCCTTCCCCACTCTCTCGTGCAATCTCATCCTCTTGCACCCTCTCTCCCCTCTCTCTCTCCCTCTCTCCCTCCCTCCCTCCCTCTCTCCCTCCCTCTCTTCCTCCCTCCCTTCTTCTCTCCCTCTCTACCTCCCTTCTTCTCTCCCTCTCTCCCTTCTTCTCTCCCTCTCTCCATCCCTCCCTCTCACTCTGTCTCTATTTCTCTCTCCTTCTCTTCCTCCCTCCTTCTCTCCCCATCTGTCTCCCGCTATCTCTCTTTCTCTTTCTCCCTCTATCTCCCCCTCTCTCCCCTCTCTCTCGCCCCCCCCTCTCACTCTCTCTCCCCCTCTATCTCTCTCTCTCTCCTTCTCTCTCCCCCCCTCTCTCTCTCCCCCTCTCTCTCCCTTTCTCTCTCTCCCTCTCTTCCTCGCTCTCTCCCCCTCTCTCTCTCGCTCTCTCTCCCCCTCCCCCTCCCCTCTCTCTTTCTCCTCCTCCCCCTCCCTCCCCTCCCTCTCTCTCTCTCTCTCTCCCCCCTCCCTCCCTCTCTCTCCCTCCCTCTCGTGCTCTCTCCCTCTCTCCCCCTTTCTCCCCCTCTCTCTCTCCCTCCTCCTCTCTCCCTCTCTCTCGCCCACTCTCCCTCCGTCTCTCTCCCTCTCTCTCTCCTCCTCTCTCTCTCTTCCTTTCTCTCCCCCCTCCATCCCTCTCTCTCTCTCTCTCTCCTTCTCCTTCTCTCTCTCTTCCTCTCACCCTCTCTCTCCCCCTCTCTCTCCCCCTCTCTCCCTTCCCCTCTATCCCACCCTCTCTTGCTCTCTCTCCCTCTCTCACCCTCTCTCTCTCTCTCCCCCTCCCTCCCTCCCTCTCTCCCTGTCTCTCTCTCTCTCTCTCTCTACCCCTCCCTCCCTCTCTCCCTCTCTCTCTCTCTCTCCCCCTTTCTCCAGGTGTGCGTCTGGACCGAGTACGAGGGGGACGTCAGAAATACAAGCGACGCCTGGATGCGGAGACCAGCTCCTACCTCACCCTACAGCTGCCCACACCGGCCAAGAGGCCACGTAAGCATTGACGTAGTGGGCACTGACTTACTCAGGGAATCCCTCGGCAGTTCTCACACGTAGCAGTACACCATACGCAGCTCCAGTCGCATCCCATCCCAGCGCAAAGCGATTCAACGTTCAGCTTCACCACTCAAAATGTGGCTGCTACTGGCAGTGAGCCCACTGACCCAGGACCCACTGACCCAGGACCCACTGACCCAGGACCCACTGACCCAGGAACGACTGACCCAGGACCCACTGACCAACGGACCAACTGACCCAGGACCCACTGACCCAGGACCCACTGACCCAGGACCCACTGACCCGGGACCCACTGACCAACGGACCAACTGACCCAGGACCCACTGACCCACGACCCACTGACCCAGGACCCACTGACCCACGGACCAACTGACCCAGGACCCACTGACCCAGGACCCACTGACCCAGGACCCACTGACCCACGGACCAACTGACCCAGGAACGACTGACCAACTGACCCACTGACCCAGGACCCAGGAACCAGGACCCACTGACCCACGACCCACTGACCCACGGACCAACTGACCCAGGAACGACTGACCAACTGACCCACTGACCCAGGACCCACTGACCCACGACCCACTGACCCACGGACCAACTGACCCAGGAACGACTGACCAACTGACCCACTGACCCAGGACCCAGGAACCAGGACCCACTGACCCACGACCCACGGACCAACTGACCCAGGAACGACAGACCAACTGACCCACTGACCCAGGAACCAGGACCCACTGACCCAGGACCCACTGACCCACTGACCAACTGACCCAGGACCCAGGAACTGGGATCCAGGACCCACTGACCCAGGACCCAGAACCAACTGACCCACTGACCCAGGGCTCCCTGACCCACTGACCCAGGGCCCACTGACCCACTGACCCTCTGACCCACTGATCCACTGATCCACTGACCCAGGACCAACTGACCCACTGACCCATTAGCCCACTGACTCACTGACCTAGGACCCAATGACCCAGGACCTACTGACCCACAGACCCAGGGCCCACTGACCCTCTGACCAAGGACCCACTAACCCTCTGACCCACTGACCCCAGGACCCACTGACCCACTGACCCAGGGCCCACTGACCAACTAACCCACTGACCCAATGACTCAGGATCCAC